>NW_008668697.1:385-24517 GCF_000695815.1 Acanthisitta chloris
GTCTCTCCCAGGGCAGGGGGTTGGGACTGGATGGTCTTTAAGGTCCATTCCAACCCCTTAATGTTCTATGATTTCTTCTCAACAGCTGTGCGTTCTTCTACGTGTCTCCAGACTTCTATCACTGCCCTGCTCGAGAGCACCAGGAGCCCTCAGACACAGACTCCTGCCCTTGGGACGGTGCTCACCCTACTCCTGCTGCTCCTGCTGTCGCCAGCACTGCTGTGCTGCCTTTGCTGAACAGGTGAAACCATCACTGTCTCTTATACATGTGGTGCTTCTACCTGCAAACCCTGCATGGTCACCTGGGCATGGCTGGCCAGGCAGGGACCCCCTCCATGTGTCTTGCTCCTAAACTGGAGCACAGCCTCATCCCACAACTAGATGTGAAACTGGGGCTGGTGGGGCTGTTTATCCACCTGGGGGAAGGTGGGAGGACAAGAGCACTGTCCACCCCACAGGAAGTATGTGAGCTCCCAGGTGGCAGGGAACGCTGTGTGCTGCCCTTTGCTCCTGAGCTGCACCACGTGGTTGGGGTGCAATCACCTGGGAATGACGAAGAATGGACTTGGAGGTAGGAGGTGGGTTAAATGTGCTTAGAGTGTGGCTAGGACGGAGCCCAAGCTGAGCTGTGGAAGGCACCCTCGTGCATGGGTGTTATGAGGCACTCCTAAGTCCTTTCCCAGACTGGCTCCTTTAAGGCACAGGAAGATCTTCATGTGAGCATTAGGGAAACCAACAGACTGACTTCATGCATTTAGACAGATTCTTACAGCTTTGCTCACCAATGTCATCTTTAACTGTTTGCCTTGGTGCCGTTACAGCCTGTTCAAATGCTGTGTTACCTGTAATCTGAAACACATGCACATCAAAATCCCCAAAGCCCTCACTTTAAACATAATAGCATTTTTAACTGTTTTGCTTCTCACACAGAGCATATACTGCTCAGCAGCTGAGGGAACTGGCATGCAAGTACTGAAGGATTTGGCAGGAAGGCACATGTAACATAGTCTGTCACCCTGATGCTGCCCTGTTCTTTAAAAAGGGTGATAGGAGCTATCCAGAGTTCGTGTATGTGGGTGAACTTGCATCTCTCCACCCGTGTTCTCAGCCTGTACCATTCCTTGGAGATATCTTTATGTGCCATTTCTATTACAAGATGCCTAGTGAGAAAAGTAACTTGTAGAGACCATACACTACAACACAAAGCCACTCTGTCACACAAGTGTTATGACAAAAAAGCCATGCTATACAATATTAGTTCACAAGCCCGGAAGAAGTTGTGTTGCATTTTAATGCCTAGGATCCAAACTTTTTACAGCTGAAAATGCAATACTTTTGCTTGTTGGAAACATTTTCCTTCCTACTCCTCTGTCATGGTTTAACCCCACCCAGAAACGAAGCACCACACAGCCACTCACTCACTTCCACCCAGTGTGGTGAGATGGGGAGAGAACAGGAAGGGTAAAAGTGAGATATCTCCTGGGTTGAGATACAGACAGTTTAGCAGGTAAAGCAAAAGCTGCTTGCATGCAATAAAGCAAAACAAGGAATTAATTCACTGCTTCCCATGGGCAGGCAGGTGTTCAGCCATCCCAGGACAGCTAAGCCAAGTACATAACAGTGATTTGGGAAGACAAATGCGATCACACAAAATGTCCTCCCCTTCCTCCTCCATCCCACAGCTTTATCTGCTGAGCATGATGTCAGCTGGGGTCAGCTGTCCTGGCTGTGTCTCCTCCCAATTTCTTGTGCACCCACCGCCTCATTGCTGGTTGGGATGGTGTGAGGAGCAGAACAGGCAATGACTCTGTAAGCGCTGCTCAGTAGTAACAAACCCACCCCTGTATTAGCCACACTGTTTCCAGCACAGATCCAGAGCATGTCCCCACACTAGCTACTGTGAAGAAAACTAACTTCATCGCAGCAAACATCAGCGCATCCTCCAATTTGTCAATGTTCATGAAAACTTTGCATGAGTTATTTTTCACCACTTCAGTCCAAATACTGGTTAAACATTTGTAGTGCTTCCCCTTCTGCCTCCTCAGGATGACTCAGTGGTTTCAGCTACAGCAACTTGATTCCAAGTTTTTGGAGCAAGTTCACCAGCTATACGATGACAGCTTTCCTATGGAGATCAGACAGTACCTGGCACAGTGGCTGGAAAAGCAGGATTGGTAAGCATAAAAATTAGCCTTTGGGTTGTGTGATGAAGAATGTCATACATGACATGTCAGATGTCATACATGCAGTTACGGGCAGCAGCAGAATACTGGAGAAGCAAGCTGCTAGATGAACTTTGCTGGTAGGATGCTTCAGTAACTGTGTGGGTGCTATAGCATGTGTTCCTGCCCCTCTTCAGGGCTTTCTAGAGGGGCCTGACACATGAAGTAACAAGTGTCCTAGCTTGTACTCTCAGTTGGTCTACAACTAGAGCAGCTGTTTTAAGACTGATCAGTTACTACCTTGGTAGCTCAGTCTCATGGTGTTCAAAGACTGAACTTCTGCCAAAATTTCTGTGGAGTGTCTTCTGTTTGAAGAGTGGTACAACATGCAAATTAATCAGGTTCACTTTTAGGTTCCTGTGTGGAATGAGTGTGGAATATGTGTGGAATGAGTAAATGATTCTGCACAGAATGTAGCATTAATAGTACAGAGAAAAACAACATTTCAGTATCAAAGAAAGTAAAGTCAAAGTTAAGAGAATGAAACTGGCTTACGTTTGAAGGTAATTCTTACTGATTGCATATTCTGCAACTGGAGTTGGGGATTAAAAATATATTATGCCTGCATTTCTTGGATGCTGTACTGGAAATGTATTTGACACAAGCATGCTTTACATTATTCTAGGGATTATGCAGCCAGCAATGTATCTTTTGCAACATTGTTATTCCACGAGCTGCTGTCACAGCTTGATGATCAATTTAGTAGATTCTTGGTAGAGAACAACTTCTTGCTGCAACACAACATAAGGAAAAGCAAACGTAATCTTCAGGTATGTCTGAGTTCTATACCTACACAGTTGCTTGAATTGCTTCAGTAGGGCAAAATGGATGCCTCTATGCAAACTACCCTGCCATGAGGCATTTTTACAGAAAATGCATGAGAATACTAATTTAAAAGCCAGAATCCAAATGTTGCTCCGTTTTTGTTCTAATTGGCTAAAGTAAGAAATCAATTTTGTTACTGGTACAAGTAGTTTCTGAGAACTCTAGGAAAGAGGAAAGTTGTAGTTTGCAATGTGTTTACTGTATGTATTTGAAGCACTTACTCATCTGTAGTTTCACTTACCCTGCCCCTTCCTTATCCAGTTACCTCAGTGTCCTAATAAGCTTCTGATGTGATGAAACACAGGGAAAGAAATCCTTCCTGTGTAACTGCAGGACTGTAGTTAATAATAGCAAAGGACTTGTCCTTAGGCAGCACTCTGCATTGTACTGTACTGACAAAGAAAAGGGCCAGTGCTGTTGCTAGTGAGTGGCAGTGCAGAACATATCTTTAGTGGACTTATTACTTTCATTAGTCAGTCCTCCCTTTAGGGCTCTATGTCAGAGGGTATTCCATAGAGTCACCTTCACCACAGTCTATTTCCAACACACTGAGCTTCTCCTCACCACGAGTCAGTGACCTGGGGACTGTTTTCTGAGGCGATGCGAACATGACCAGGCTGTACTTATCCAATAATAACTATAGATCAGCAATGAAAGATCAGTCAAGAAGGCTGGTAGCTGGTATAGCTCAACAACTCCCCTCCAGCACCATCCTGAGCAGAGCAGGGCAGTACTCAGTCCACAGCATGTTTCAACTTTGTATGCATGTAAAACAGTAAGGTTGAATTTGTATCCAGACTTAACTGTGTGTTCATAAACGGCCGCTAACATACCTTCTTTACGTCACTGAGCAAGAGCTGTACCTGCCAGACTAGACCAGCTGCCCTTCAAAACCATATGTGACAGATGTGGCAAGGTGGCTTTCAAGAGATGAGCTCTCTCTAGGACTGTAGGGTAGTATCTTGCTTCCCCCAGTAACGTCTGAGACCCTTCTCTATTATTTTGTGACAGTCCTGTCTCTTAGAAACTCACTCTTGGAGGTGGCTGTCACACCCTGTAGTCTTGGAGCAGGCTGTGGCCAGTGTGTGCCCTCACATACAGTTGCTCGGTAATCATTTTGCCAATCTGAAGGTTACCGAAGGACAAGAAATGAATTGTATGAACTTTAACAATAGACTGTCTCTAATGCCAGGATAACTTCCAAGAAGACCCAGTACAAATGGCAATGATCATCCACACCTGCCTGAAAGAAGAGAGGAAAATACTGAGCAGTGCCCAGTTGTCAAATAAGGTAACACTCTTGGAATTCTACTGCAGTTGTATCTACCCTTTCCTATTATTTGGGACGAGGGAGTAGATGAAGACTGAAAGGGGAAAGAGGCTCTCTGCCCAATAATATATTTCTTAAAGACAGAAGAGTGAGCACTGATATGTACTAGCTGGACAGCATGGCTTGATTCTTCTGTATGAAGCATTTGGATGGGAATTGGCCAAGAAATAATTTTTATTCCTTAAGTGAGGTAAAAGCTATTCTGTTTTTTTAATGCTTGTGTTGAATAGTCTGATGGGCTCACTGGATTTTAGTTCAATAATTAGTGCTGGCCTTATTTTTCCAGTAGGATTTTAGCTTCTGTTTTTTCTGCATCTTACTCCTGAATTTACTTTGTATTAAGAAGCTGAGCCTTAGTGCTTCTCTTTGGGAAAAATAATGCATCATTCTCCTTCCTGGCCATCTCCAAGTATTTCTTTCTATTTTTGGTTGTGATGTTGGTTGATTTTTTTTTTTTAAAATGAAGCCCATTTCTTTCTTCTGAATCATAGGTAAAACCATATTCTCCATCCTCATCTCTTCTCCAACTTCTCATATTTTTATTTTTATCTTTGCAAGAACTGTTTGGCAATAAAAATTCTGCAGTTGGGAAGAGCATGCCAAGTATATAGATAGATGTAATCCACTTATGTAGAAATAAAGTGATGACTGACCAAGCACATTAGTGTTCTGATACTGAAATACTTCAGTTTATTGCAAGTTTTTGAATGTGTGTTGATAGTGTGGGAAGAGCTCTTGGGCATGGGATTTCAACATGCAACAGTGTCCAAAGCAGCTGCTCTGCAAATGTGGCTCTGACAGAGCCCTTGTAGCTGCAGCACAGCTGTTCAGTTCTGGCACAGGAAATGAAGCACTTGCAGTATGCAATAAGTTTGGGTCATCAGAAAGGGAAATGGAATCATAGAATGGTTTGGGTTGAAAGGGACCTTAAAGATCATCTAGCTCCAACTCCCCTGCCGTGGGCAGGGACACCTTCCACTAGACCAGATTGCTCAAAGTCCCATCCAACTTGGCCATCACTTCTATCACTGCTAACTGTTGATGTGAGGTACACCACCATGTCCTACCTCTGCTTGCTTAACTATTCTCATTTCCAAAAGCTGAGAAGATAAAACACAGAACAAGCAAAATAATAGGCATCATAAAAACCGAAGGAGAATCCCAAATGAGTATGCTAATAATAGCCTGACTTAAATCTGTGATGGGGCCCCTTTGGCAGTTTACCAGAATAAATACTTTAGATGACCTGAGCATAAGGTGAGGCGTTCATCAGAGCAGCAATGCATAGCTGTCTGTCCTGCATTGTTAGAAACAGCAAGTTTCTAACACCAGTAGTACTGTTAGTGAAAAATCCTGTCTTTCACATTACTGCAATTCTGAGTGATGTCATGCAATAAACTTCCTGAATGATACTGAGGGCAGCCTTCAAAGAAACTGTACAGAGGCATAGAGTGTGCTTGAATACCCTGTAGGAAAGCAGTTGCATACCAAGTTACCCCATTTGCCTGTACACAGACCTATCTTGGCTCATTTCTCCCCGTATCCTGTATGGATGAATCTAACACTGCATGTAGATGTCATCCAGCCTTCAAAGATGGTTGTTTTCTTAAAATACGTTTAGGAGACACACAAAGATAAGCAAAAAAAAAAGGAATGGATTTGTGCAGAGAAAAAACAGATATTGCTGTGATGAAAGAACTGCAGCATTGCCACACAAGAGGCATTTTTAATCCTCCCTTGTTTCTTGCAAATTCACCTGAACTTGACCTTAGTATGACTCATCAGAACAAGCCATGCTTCCTTCGGGTTGTTTGTCCACAAAAGCCACTAACATTAATGAAAAAAATATTTGCCATCATGGATCACTCTGGTTTGACTTCTGTTGTTCTTCTGTTTCTTCCCTCAGATGGAAGTGGGAGGTGTACAGAACACTATGACTGAGATGCTGGACAAACAGAAGGAGTTTGATGCCAAAGTTAAAGCTGTTAAAAACAGTGTTATAGTAAGTCTACTATAACTTTTCAAAGTAGCATTTGTTGATTCACAGATGCTGAAAAGCTTTCAGGACATAAGACTTGATAAAATGACAAATGAAAACAAGGCAATGGTTTGGTTTTCAGGTCTACAAATTCTCTGCAGATAGATGGTAATTAATTGTTAGTAGCACCATAATACAGATTGGTATTTGACTGGTTTAGCAAGATCAGTTTCTTTGTGTCGAAATTTTAGGAACAAAAACATTTTACCCATCTCAAATACTAGCAACTGAGAAAAAACTCCTGAGAAATCATATACTGATCAATTTTTGTTAACTAGAAGATACATTTTCATTTAGCATACAGATGTTTATTGTCTTAACAAGCACAGTCATAACAGAAAGCTTTTCTCCTAACATTACTTAAGAATTTGGAAGTTCAAAGTGCAGTTTGATATTTTTCCACTGTAGCCTAGGTTCTCCTAAATTCTGTGAACTTTTCTGGCTGCACAACAGGGGCTTTCCCATATTTTATAATTTAACAGATTTTAGTTAGCTGAAAAGAGGGGAGGGAGAGTGACTAGGAGGTGATTAGGTTCAGGGATGTTTCCCGATAGGGAAAGGCATTGCTACAAAACTGGACTTTTTATCTGTAAAGGGCTAGTACCAAGAAGTTCCTAATGATATGTAGTCTTGCATTACTTGAAAATATTGAATAACTGTGGCCACCTTCATTTGTGCTTTGTAGGACGTGGAGCAGGTCATCAAGACATTAGAGGATATGCAAGATGAATATGACTTTAAATATAAAACCTTTCAAAATAGAGGTGAGTAATTTATCAAAGACTAAAGCCTATATAGTTTGTCAGAGTAAACTCTGCTATCATGTCAGGATACTACACCTAATGATATACAGCCAAACTTTCTGGTAATGTCCCTCCTTTATTAATTCTGCTTTATGCTGAAACCTAAATTTCTGAAAATGCATTCTCTGCATCTGTCTTTTGTTACAAATAAGAGAGCTCCTTGTCAACACATTATTCCTTTGTCCTTTGCATCACTTTGCCATTAGAAGTAGTAAGCCCTATAGACTCTGACCTTTCAACCGTACACATAATTAGTTAAGTTTAGACTTCTCTTTACCATCTTGTATTTCACAACTGCCTTCCTGCTTCAGGTTTTATGGCACTTGTGTACTGAAGGCAGCACATGTAGCTGTAGCCCACCCTGGTTTCATTTTACATATTTGTCTCCCTTGTTGACTTCTTTGTGCTAGAAAAGGCTTCAGTGTCCAACACAAATTGGTAGCTGGCTATCCCTCAAGAGTGGGACATATACAGAAGATACTAAGGGAAGCACTGAGCCACGATCTTACTCTTCATACTTGGGGCAGGTAGTGCTTCCATGAGGCAAATGGGAGCCCCTAACTTGAGGTCAGTAGGCAGCAGAGGTAGAAGCTAGGGCAGTTGCATAGGCTCTCTCAACCTGGGCTACCCTCAGGAGTCTGTAAACATCCCCCTTTGAAATAACAGTTAACTTCTGTTGCCAGGTTAAGTAATATGAATGATTCATGTCTGAAGTCAGAGTGAGAACAAATTGCTCAGTATGAATCTTCACACAGTATAATCATTACTTTAAATCAGGTTCTTGCTCTAAAAAGCAAGCAAACTCACAGCTTAATCAATTCACTGGGATAGTGGCTTTTCCTTGCATTAATGCTTTAGGTGTGCACTCTGCCCTTCCAGAAGGGAGAAAGGAGGAATCAGAAAAATCTAGGAGGCAGTGAACATTTCCTTCCTTAAGCTTTAAAGATATACTTCACTTGTCATTAGCCAGACAGGTCTCCTTCTCCCCCCAGCATTTCTCCCACCCATCCTTCACTGTTCTTTCAGCCTCACATTCACAATTTGGACTTATTTTACAGAACATGAATCCAACAGTGTGTCTCACGAGGAATATAAGAAAGAAGAGATAAATCTCAAGATTATGTTGTCATCACTTAAACTCAAGAGACAGGTAGTGCTCAAATTTTCTTTCAGAAGGCAATAGCTTTTCATTTTAAGCACAGTGAATAGATAGAACAAATTATCAGTAGAAAAGTTTTTTTGATATATCAGTTGAACTGTCAGGTAAAACTAAAAGTCCTATCAATAACCATGTTTTTGAGGAAACCCTGACTAAAAATCTAGAATCTCTGTAAGCAATTTTATTTCTCTTGTGGCAACCTTTATCAACTCTGCCATGTAAAGCTAAAAGAAGGAAAAGGTGCCATATCAATAATCATGTTCTTGAGGGAAAATGTTATTAAAAATCTGCAGCTGTATTAAATTGCAGGTGTATCCAAGTTAAATATAGTCTCATTGCAGTGTTCAAATCTACAGCAAGCACTGAGTGAGCACAAATGTAGACTTGGGAGATAAATGGATGCAAGACACCGGCTCTTCAGAATTCAGCAATACTGAATGTGCTTTGTTTCTCCACTTAATCTAGCAAATACTTCAGCTAAAAATAAAAAAGCAGATGTTTTTAGAAAACATCTGTTGACAGAAACTTCTTTGAGGCCTTTGTAGAGTTTTGCAAGACAGATGAACACAGCTAAAGCAGTACTTGGTTTTCTTGTATCAAGTATATTTAATAAAGAGAGTAATTTAATATTGTCTGTAGGAAGTGGTGAACAAGATAGTACAGCTACTGCACAACACAGAGCACACACAGACTGCTCTCATTAATGATGAGCTGGTGGAGTGGAAGCACAGGCAACAGACTGCATGTATTGGTGGCCCACCCAATGCCTGCCTTGACCAGCTGCAGAACTGGTGAGTCTCTAGTCAAGGACTATGTTTGAAACATGTTATGAAGGAACACCAAATCTATGAAATACACTGATTATTTATATGAAGCATTTTCACTCTGTCACAGCATAACTACATTCGATTCATTTTATTACCTTCTCACATTTCCAGTGAGCACGAAGTGTTCTCTGTGCACTGCCTAGTCATCAGGGACAGTCACCTGGCTGATTTCTCTGCATTGTTACCATACAAAAACGTGCTAAAAGTAATAAGATTGTGTAATTGTAGGTTCACCATTATTGCTGAAAGTCTACAGCAAGTTCGTCAGCAGCTCAAAAAGCTCGAGGAACTGGAACAGAAGGTTACCTATGACTCTGATCCCATCACAAAAAACAAACAAGTTCTGCAGGACCGAACACATAGTCTTTTCCAACAACTCATCCAAAGGTAACAGGCCAGAAGGGTCTTTTTTTGATCTGCATGAATAAATAGATGGAGTGTATCTTCCCTACTGTTCTTGCTTGCTAACTTTGCATATTCTGAGGTTTTTCTAAGTTTGTCACAAACATTAAATGTCTGGTTTTGAGATTTACCCTGTCTAGGGTTTCCACAGGTTCAGGCCCACGGAAAGGGTTTCTGATCAGTCATTGTTTAAGTTAGCAGGAGCTTTGCATTGATTACAAAATCAAACTCCTGGTCTGCTAGTCCATGTCTTACTTCAAGCTTCAGCCCTGCCAAGTTTAAGTAAAGGGAGGCAAGAAACAGTCCACATCAAGCTATGCCCAAGATAAATACACGCAAGATTCTCCAACCCTTTGTCTCTGCACACATCCTCTTTGCCTTCAGCACAGAGAGGAAAACCTTACCTCTATACCATCTCTATGATGCAAGTTACTGCAGCTGGTAGTTGCCCCATATAAGAGCGGAGTCCCATTCTGTAAACATATAGCAGACCAAAATGAATGCTTCACAAGACTTGAATTTAGATATGAATTTAGAATTTGAATGCAGATAAGAGCAGGGGCCAAGGTAGAGTAGTGAATACCCTGTTTTGGGAGCTAGAACCCAGGTTTTCAGAGTCCCATTCAGATGCTTTGGTTACAGATATTCAGCTGGAAAACACAGATACTGCTTTTTAGTTAAATGAAGGCAATAAGAAAGAGCTGTAGAAATCCAGCTGCTGTTTACATATCTTTCCTGTGAGTACAGTGTAAGGAAAAGTATCCATGCTACAAGGATTTATATCTACACAGCACAATGCTACACAAGAAGTGCCCAAGATGGCAAACTTAGCGTGTATCAGAATGGATAAGGCTCATATATTTGCTTCCTGGGGTTAGCTAGCCTTCATCAAATCCCCAGCTGGTATATCTGTCTCATGGGCACATGTTACATAGCACTGTCACCATAAGAATTCAGCCAGCTCTGGGAATGGCAAGCAAAGCAACACTCCTCACTTGGACTATGCTAATTACATCACAGTGTTTCCTTCCTGTTTGATTTCAGGGAAGTTTGGTGTAGCAATATCCCTACTCAAACCATCTGTGTATTTAAGAAAAGCCAACCCTTATGAAATCACTTCATACTTGCAGTGTTTCTAGCCTCATTGAAACAATTGAAAGAAACCAAGACAGACACCTCTGTAGATTGAAACTGAATTCATGAAGTGTATGATAAAAAAAAAAGTGGTAAATCAATGTTCTTTTAAAGTTTTCTTTTAATGTAATTTCTTACTCCTTAAGGACAACGTTGATAAGTCAAAGTGCCTTTAATCTGTTCTTCCTATAGCTCATTTGTGGTAGAGAGGCAGCCTTGCATGCCAACACATCCTCAGAGGCCACTAGTCCTGAAGACAGGAGTACAGTTCACTGTAAAGCTGAGGTATGTGTTCCCCTTCCCTGTTCCTGTTTTGTGGTAAGGCTTTCGTGTCATTGGCTTCCTACAGCCAAGAGGATTGCACAGCCTGCACTGCAGCCTGAGTGCAAAGGTGAGGAGGAGGAGAGTGCCATGTGCAGGGGCATTTCATCTAGCAGAGCTTAACTGATATTCAGCTTTGACCCTTTACCAGAAGTGGGGCGTACTGAGTGTGAAAGAAGCACAAGCAACCAGCAGAAGACACATGCAGACCACTTTGTCATGCAAAGAGTAACTCATTTTCCCATTTAGTTTCATCTCTAAATGCTGTCTTGTATGGAGCATGCTTGAAGCTTGTATCTAGCCTTGAGTGTGCTGTTTAAACATCTGTGATAAACAGTGTGATAGAAGAGAACCCTTCTTTTCTAATTGCTGACTTTTAAAAAAAATGTATATTTCTCTTTCTAGATTGCTGGTGAAATTGCAGGAATTGAACTACAACTTGAAAGTGAAAGCTTTATTTGATAAGTATGTTGCATTTTTTTAATCTCTCTGTACAATCCCCATGTTTAGAAACCAAAGGGCAGTCCTAGTTTAAGTATGGAGTAGGCCAGGAGTAGGCCAGGAGCAGGCTGGTTCTCTGTGGCAGCAGGTACATCCTTCCTTTTTTCTTACTCATGCCATTGCTCTAAATCACTCCCTGCCATTAGAGACATGTCACAAACATAGAATTCTGCTCTGTTTCCAGTCATGTCTCCAACATGTCTTGCTTTTTGGGTAGCTTCTATTAAGGAAGCTTCTATTAAGCTGTCCTTGAATTAGAGGTATAAGCAATCTACCTGTAACACAGAACATGTTCTCAATTAGAGAAAAATATTACAGCCATCTAAACAGATTTATACCAATCTTTTGTATTTTTATAAGCAGTTCAGGTGCATTTAGCACTTACTTTAAGGGCATGGAAAGAAACCTAACAGGCTCTCCCAAATAACAGCAGGGACTGTGCTTTTAAGAAAGCAAGTGGTGGTTTGTCTTCCCATTTGAGTAATTTTGTTCACTTGAAATGGGTCTGGAGTCCAGAAACTAGCATGGAATAGGGAAAAGGTATAGAAATTCTCATGTGGATGTGGAAAGTGAGGCTGTGAGAAGTGCAGCAGATAGAATATAAGTCGGTAAAATCCTGAGTGGTGGGAAAACCAATTCAAGTGATGTTGCAATTCAGTCAATGAGTTGTATGGCTTAAAAGCATATTTAGAGTGACAAGACAATGGGGTTTTTTCCTCAGAATAAGAGTTAAAGTCTCTACAATAAAAGAAAGTGTTTATAAAGCCCTCATAGCAACATGTAAGTCTCAGTAAAAAACAGCCTCTGTAGCAAAATATTTGTCTGCTTGGACCAATTGCCTCCTCTTTTGCACAAAAATTTCACAAAAGAGTTTTACCAGTTCACAGTCAGCTACTAAAACAAATACAATTTCTCTCTCTGTAGCAGAATCTTTAAAAGATTTTTATTTTGTCTTTTTTTTTTTTTTTTCTCGACAGAGATGTAACTGAGAAGAACTCAGTCAAAGGGTATGTGGCATCACAGTTTGGTATGGTAATGTTAGGTTCTTTCCATGATTGCAAAACTTAATTATTTTTCCTCTCTCTAATTGTAAAGGTTCAGGAAATTTAACATTTTGGGAACAAACACAAAAGTAATGAACATGGAAGAATCTACTAATGGAAGTCTAGCAGCAGAATTCAGGCACTTGGTAGGGGATTTGTTTTTCTTTTATTGATACAGCCATTTAATTCTGTGGGTAGAGAGTGTGGTAGAAAGGAAACAAATTGCTTTTGTTATTGAAGTCATTATTTGCTTTTGTCTAAGAGAAAATGTGATTATCTGTCCTTTTTATTTCTTCTTTCCCTTTTGAAATATTTGGCCTATTTCAAGCAAAACGCAATTGCATGTCACTGAAATAGAGACAGAA
Source organism: Acanthisitta chloris (assembly GCF_000695815.1). NCBI lineage: Eukaryota > Metazoa > Chordata > Aves > Passeriformes > Acanthisittidae > Acanthisitta > Acanthisitta chloris. The sequence goes on from NW_008668697.1 coordinate 13,356, forward strand.
ATGCAAACAAGAGTATTTACTGCCATACAGCTTATGCTGGAGTGGGTTCTTTGGAGGAGGAATTAAAAAGAGCCTAGAAATGCTGGTTTAGGCCTTTCAGAGGCCTGTAGGTAGGGAAGCTTGGAGTAGTTTAAAGAGCTTTGAGTCTGGAAGGTTGCCTAGAAGTAGGCAACTACAATAAAGTCAGAACCTTGAGCAGACTATACAACACTTTTGATCTGCAATTGTGAGATCAGTCACATTGATTCCATCATTACAACAGCAAAGGCAAAATGCAAGTCCAGAACCAGTGAACATGGACATCTCTTGTCATTGTCTGGAACAGACACTGTTTAGAGTTTATCATCTCAAAGAGGAGTGCTTTGATAAACCAATATTACATCTGATTCTGATTTCACACATGTGTAATGCCACATAAAGGCATTACATCATAACTGCGCAATATATATTTTCACAGATGAATAGTTTATAAAAGAGTAGTAGTTACCTACAGTTTAATCCTTTGGCTTCCACAGCTTAGAACCAAATAGAATCAGTGCAGCAAGTCTGCATACAATTGAGCAACTAGAGCATGCAAACATTTCTGTCTTCCACCACTTCCATTTGTGGCTGATGTAAATGAGTGACAGTTTTTTTTGTTCATTTGCAGCAACTGAAAGAACAGAAAAATGCAGGAAACAGAACAAATGAGGTAAGCAGCACTAACCTTGTTTGTAAAGGTTTTGCATAATACTAGGAAGGCATTCAGGTATTTAAGACAATGCTCTCTGCTCAGCCCCACGAAGACACACATATGATGACAGATCATAGGAGAGGAGTTCAGTGGTTCTGGAAAATGATCTATGTAGGAGGTGTCTGCAAGTGAGAACTACTGCCAGGATGGCAGTGAAGAGCTCTCACTCACTGGCATCTAGCTTTAACAGGACTTTCTGGCAAGCAAAGTTTTCCCTATGGCTCCTAAATAAAATCCAAAACAAAGGGCCTAGAGAGGCAGTTTTCAGGAAGTCAGCATTGTCATTTGACTTAGACCTGGAAGCTGTTACTGAGGTCTAGAGCAGGTAACCTTGGGCAAAAAAAAGGGTTTTCCCTGTGCTGAAACCCCATTACCTTCCAGCTAGGAATTTTCAGTCCCGCAAATGTTTTCTTTTAATGTTTTGTTTAAAGGGTCCTCTCATTGTAACAGAAGAGCTTCACTCCCTGAGTTTTGAGACACAGCTGTGTCAGCCTGGCTTGGTAATAGACCTAGAGGTATGTATTAAATGAAACAGGTGGACTTAAATTCCTGTATGTCATGCTGACGGTCTAAATAATTTTTTAAGTACTTTCAAGCACTTTCAGTCATTTCAAAATATGTGTTGACACTTTGCGACACATCTCTATAGACACGAGAATGCTCTCGGATCTCTGGGCAAATGAGTAGATGTGCTTTGCAAAGTGTCTGATAACCAACCCTGTGGTTTAAGCCCTCTAGGTGTCCGTTTCCATTTGTTTCAGGAGAAATATGCTATCAAGTCTGCTGTTACCATCAGGGCTGTCGTAACTGACACTAAGTCAAAGTCTTTATTAGACAAAAATCACTCTAGTCTTTCTAGTACTTCATCATAGTGATGTTTTCTCCCCTACGTACAAACTTTGAGTGGAAAAGTTAAGACCACGCAAGCAGGGAATTAAAATGGAAATGGGTGTGTGGGTAGTCTCAAGAAGGATTGCAGCATCAGTACAGGGTAGCCTGACATGTTTCCTTTTGTGCCCCTTTCAGACCACATCCCTTCCCATTGTTGTGATCTCAAACGTGAGCCAGCTTCCCAGTGGATGGGCTTCTATCCTATGGTTCAACATGCTGTCTACTGATCCCAAGGTATTTTCAGGATAAACAAAGTTATATCAAGTACTGTGTGTGATTTTGAGGCATTGTCTGTATACAAGGCTGCTGCATTTTTTTCCCTGGAGGTAGCTCTTAATGGATTTCAGGTGTAGAGAGAGGCACAGTGCCTTACTTCCTTATCCTAAACAGAGCAACGTTTGAAACCACATAAGGGTAGTATACATTATATTCAGTATATACACTACATTGTGAAGAGCCAAATAAACATTCAAGAACTCAAATACAGTGCACTTGAGTAATCCAGCAGTTCTACCCACTGGGAGAAGATGTGTCCAAAGGAGAGCCCCAGGGGTTGCTTTTCCTGGTGAAGAGTGCCTGTCAGAAGTGGTCTTGCAGAGTTGTCCCAGGCTGACATCTGTTCTCAAATCTGTATTTTGTTTTGGCAATACACTCCTCTAAATTCAGGTGTCATTCCAAAATTAATGTTTATTAACTGTAGGTTGTATTTTTCCCTTCCATTCTAGAACTTGTCCTTCTTTCTGAATCCACCTTGTGCCAAGTGGTCTAAACTTTCTGAAGTTCTGAGCTGGCAGTTTTCTTCCATAACAAAGAGAGGACTTAATGCAGATCAGCTGAGCATGCTGGGAGAGAAGCTACTTGGTATGGTCTGTTTTCATCACAGATGTCCTGTTCGATCTGAAGCTAATTCTACATCTCTTCTGCAATCCATTTTCAGTTTTCATTTCCTCTCACATCTTTTCCTCTCATCACTTTGTATCAATGAAGCATTTTCCACTTTTTCAACATGGTAGAATTTGTAAATGAGATCAGGTCAGGAAGAAAAAAAATCTGCTGTTCTGACATAAACATTTTATGCATTAGAGCAATACAGATTGAGACTACTGCTGGCCTTTGAAGCAGCACACGTTTAGTCTCTAAAGTGGCTGTTTCTTGGCATTTTTTTTGTTTTGTTTTTAAATCCACCTTCATTCATTTTAGTTTCATGCATACCCCCAGCTACAGTGGGTGTTTATCTGCATAAACACAGTTGCAATATCAAAGTGCAAACACTATGAAACTGTTAAAGGATATCAAATTGAATATCTCCCAGGCAAGAGTCCTTAGTAAGGGCTTAATCAGACATGAGTATTGTTTCCAAAATCCTGGTCATTACTGACTTTGCATAGTAGACTATAAAGAAAAATACTGTTGATTCAGTATATTCCACCAACCTTAAGTTTCAGGAAGCATTTCTGTTTAAAGGGATTTGACATTATTGGGTGGCAAGTACAGCGTTCCAGTCTGCAATTCTCTTCCTCTAATTTCCCCAGAACATAAGTTCTAACAAAAAGCTGCTCATTTAGTAGATATTTTTTAGTTTCATTGTCCATCACAAAGACAAAGAGACCAGTGACAAATTTCTGTGGTCAACTTCCATTTCAGAACTACAGAGATTTTGTCAAGCTCTGGTAACAGTAGGGATGCTACTTTAAATCTTCTCTCTATAGATAAAAATATCACACTGCTGAAAAAATCCTGGTAATTGAACACGATATATTGAGGATTCCTTAGTGTAAGGAGACACAGAAATAACAGGATGCCAGGGTACCAGTTGCCCACTGTTTTGCAATGTGAAAGTTGACAGAATTTTGATCTCTTAACGCTAGCAACATCAGAAACAAGCTCCCTAACCCAGTTTATTTTTAGAGAGATGACAGGGAAAAGCATATTTCTGACTTCATTGAAAGCCATAGCATGATCTTTAATGGAAGGAATTTGGCTCCAAATACAGTCGGGGTCTGTGAAGCTCCAGCTACTGTAGTCACAGCATAGGATTTTTCTCTGTGGTTTGGATGTGGTTATGAAACTCTGTTGACATAAAAAGAGGTGAGAGAAATGATTGCAACAGGAATGAGAGGAGTCTGTGGTTGGAGTGGACCTAGGAGTCAAGAGTTTCTGGGGCAAAAGCCTACAAGTCACCAGAATGAAGACAGGACAGTGCTTAATCTCAGAAAGACACAGTAGGATCTGCTGAGCTCCTACAGAAGAGCTTATGGACTGCAGTCTTCTTGTTTTGCTGCAAAGAGCTGTGCAAGACTTCAGTCTCCTTCCTGGAAGCATTTTGAAACTGGCAAGTGTTAGGTGTAGTACAGCATAGAAGATGTCAGAATGAATTGATTCCCATTACCCAAGGTCTGCTTAAATACATTTGGTTATCATAAACCTTCCCCGGAAGTGAACTTTGCAAGCTCCCACTGTGCTAGCCATAAAATCGCAGTAGCCTTCCCTTTCTTTTCTTTCATAGTCCAACAGCTGAGTTGTAAAAAAGCACTCAGAACTTAGTGCTATACTTCCAGTACTTTTAGCTTTACTAAGCAATTTTCAGAGCATGACTGAAGTCAGTTTATTTTGTTCAGGGCCAGCAAGTGGAGGATCTCATGATGGCCTTATTCCTTGGACAAGATTCTGCAAGGTATGAAAACAGTTTAAAAATCGAGGTGGAAGAGAGAGCTCATCTTAGTTTGTTGTGAGTTTTGTTTGGGCTTTGTTTGTTCGTTTTCCCCCCCAGGGTGCTTTCTTTTTCAGTAGCATACCCTGATTATTCTAGAGATTACGTGGTCATGGGAGGGTTTGGTGGTGAGGTTAAAGTAGCAGCATAAGGAGGAAAAAGAGCTTGCAATAGCAAGGAATGGATGATTTTGAGATTGCTTTTGATCAATGTAAACTCTTCAGAACAGAAGGGATCTTTCAAAGATCTTCATTGTTACCAATGCAGTTGCTATTAATAGAATAGTTCTCCATTTTGACTATTACAGAAAATGTAAACAAAAAACCAGCAAGATGAACAGTTCTTCTGTATCATAGTGAATGACATTTTCCAGACCAGGGGCAACTGGATTAGGGTGAGGATTAGCACAGGATGGGCAAGAGGGTCAGTATGATGACAGAAAGACACATCATGAGATTTCATAACCCTCGGTGCAGCAAGACCTTCACATTTTCTTTGGCTTTAGACCCTAAACAGGTATAGATAAGCAGGAGATTACAGCAGGCAGGAGCAGGCTCTGGAGGAAGAGCAAAGCTCTGGTGACCTACAGGCACTCAAATTCATTAATATGGATGTCTCATGAGATAGTAAGATCCACGTCTGCAGAGAACATGTCTCTAAGCTATTCTGCTAGCCAGCCTGGTTGAAAACCCCCTGGGATGGGTTTGGATGTCCAAGAACTCCAATAAGGACAGTGGCCAGACAGGAACCAGAGCCTTTTATCTGCTCTTAGACCAGTGTTGTTGCGCGCAATCATGTGTTTGTGGGTGCTGTAGGCTCAGACAGGCATTTCTCCTGCACTGCCTTTTGCTTTAAGATTCAGTACATGCTTCATTCCCAGTAGTTTCTGTCCTTCTGGCATGGAGAAACAGAAAGGGAAAAAAAGTCATATGAGAATATGGGGAGGGTAGAAAAGAAGAGGAAGAAAAATGCAAGAACAAGTATATACTGGCATGATCAAGACCTTGCTTTCCTCTCTGCCTAACAAAACTCATGTCTCATTGTCCCTGTGTCATCCCCTCCGTCTCTCCATATTCTGAATTTCAGGAAAATATAAATGATAAAAATTTCCCCTTTTGGCTGTGGATTGAGGGAATCCTGGAACTTATTAAGAAACACCTCTTGTGTCTCTGGAATGACGGGTAAGACCTGAGTAAAGTTAAAGATGCAGTCACTGCCTGAGACCTCTCATTTAGGCTAGCAGTTGCATCTTCGGGTTGTGAGGTTGTTTGTGCAGATACTTTGGATCCAATAAATTTGAACAGGCAAGTAGAAAACTCTGAGGCAGATGAATTCTACTAGTGAGGAAGCCTTTGAGGCAACTGCTAACAGGAAAAGCAGATGACCAAGTTGGCCCATTTAAGTCACAGAGCTCTTTGAAACTTGTGTTTTAAAAATTCATTTTAAATGTGTGTTTAAGATAGCATAAAATGGCAATAACATATCCCTAACAATTTCTAAAGACAGCTTGCCCTAGCAGCCACATAAAGAGAATAGCAAAACCAATGAAAATCTTGTGCACATTCATGAATGTTATATTTTCTTTTGGTTTGGCTCTGCTACCACTGTAAATCAGCTCTTTCTACACCCTAGGACAGCACCAAATAAAACTGAAGTACAAGTCATGAAGTGATCATCCATCTTAAAATAAACCCCAAGAAACCAACCCCCTGCCCAGGCAAACGTTGTAGTGAGCTGCCTGGAGGTGGCAGCAGCCAAACTCTGAACGCCTGCACTGTCAGCCCAGAACACAGCACTCTTCACTGACTTTTAAGAGTATTACTGACCAGCAAGACTCTGCCAGATGGACACACGGTTCCATTTGCCCTCTAATACTGATTCAGTAAACTTTTGATTCTGGGATTTGCAATTTCAGAAGTAATTGCTGCCTGAACTAGGTTTATCCAAAGTCACAATCCTGTGTTTTAGCTTTAGCCATATTATGAAACCACATCACATAGCACACTCGCAGTAGAGCATCCTAGCATCCCACAAGTTTGCAGGATCAAACATCAGGATTGCTTTGTCTTGCTCCATTCAGCAACAGGCTTCACATTATTACCCCCAGCTCCAGATGAGTTCTGTCAAAGCCCTTTATAGTACAAGCCTTGTTTCACTGCCCAAGACCTACCTGTTTCTTAGCTGAGTGGGCTGCAGTGCAGTGGGAATGTTTGCCACCATTACTGAAGCAGAGTTGCAGTTGTGTCCTGTTTGGTGTCCCACCTCAGGCCAGTGGTGTGCTTACAGGATTGGCTTTGCATATGGCTTTGATACAGTCTTGAGCAGCATCACTCATTGCTTTCAGTGGTAAGAGCAATAGCCCATTTAGGCTTTAACAGAAAGAAGAGGTGCAAGTTAAATCCTGAATGGAACCAAGCCCAGAGATTTAGTGCTATTAGCTTATCCTCTCTCAGCTGGTTTTGTTAGATAGTCACAAATCTTTGTTTCCTAGAAAGGCAAAAAAGGGAAACCAAAGGGAAAAGCCTGTCCAACCACAAAAATACTTAAGGGGGGAAAGAGACAAATCTGTAGTATTTATTAGGATAGAGACTCCCCCTGTATACAAAGGAGTAAGTATTGCAGCCTCAAGAACACTTATCTTTCTTTAACCCTAAAAGTTAATTATTGATGGAGTATTTTGAGGAAGAAGAGGCAGTGAAAAAAATTCTGACCTCTGGGAAAAAAACCCCAAACCAACAACAAAACAACAGACAATCCAAAACTAAACAGTTGGAGTTTGGCTAGGATTATGCCCTAGTACTGGCTTGAATGACTGTTTCACCAGTACCTGTTAAGGTCAATCAGTCTCTTATAATTACCACACTTGGGCTTCTTGCCTACACAATAACATTTGCTGAGCATAGTAAATTTGAGGGGTTGAAGTCACAATCTTAGCAGCTCATCTAGAAGACCTGCACAAAGAACAAAGCAAACCCCACACCTGCAAGAATGCAATCTGGTAGCTAGCAAACTGTATTTCAGCAGCCAAAGAGGAGAGACAACTGTTCCTTAATATAGTTTGGAATTTAAACCTGCTAGCTGGGATTTGACTGCATTACACACATACAACTTCACTTCTGCTCCCACAACCCAGCTTTGACAGCAAAAAGGACAATCTGTTTTACTGCAAGCTCAAAAAATTGTTTGTATAAGCCACCAGGCCAAAGTGAGAGTGCTGAGGAAAGCTGTGGTGATTCGTGGATTCACCTATGGCTCCATCCTGTCAGTCCTACTGCCAGCTTTCCAGCTGTTCACAGGACAGAGCCTTCTGTGAGGGTTTTACAAGTACTTCAGCTGTTTTAAGTGACGAAAGCATTTTAGTTTTCCTAGCTAGCCCAGCACAACTTGGCTGTTATGTTGAGGAGTAACTCAGCTTTTTCTTTTCAATGTTACAGCTGCATCATGGGTTTCATCAGCAAAGAGCGAGAACGTGCTTTACTGAAGGACCAGAAGCCAGGAACATTTTTATTAAGATTCAGTGAAAGCAGCAGAGAGGGAGCAATCACATTTACTTGGGTAGAGGGATCTCAAAACGGTAAGTCAGTAACAGAGCATCTCTTTGTTGATCTTCTTACACAGAACAAGAAGTCTTTATGCTCTTCTCCTCCACACTGAGAGCCAATACAGCACAGCACACCACCCCAGCAGCCCTCATCTTACAAGCAGCAGGCCACAAGCAGTACCATGCATATGCCACAGTTGGTGTCATTCAAGCCACACAGGGCTGTTCAAGGTTTTAGCTAGGAGGAGTAGTAACACTTTCCAGGTACTGCTTCTAAACTGGAAGTTTGGTAGGAAAACCTGGCCAGATTGCCTCCCCTGCCTCCTTAGGTTCTTTCCTAGCAAGTATCTCCTTCCAAACCCCTATCAACTTTGCTATCAGAGAGTTCTTTCCCAGGAAAAGTTCACCACCATCACATTCATCCCCCTGCTGCTCTCTCCCACTACAACACTCCTCTCTCAAACTGCTTTCTTTAACTTATGGCCCATACTATATTTGTTCCTTCCTTCCCACATTCTCCCTAGGCAAACCACACATCCATTTTATTTTCCAAGCAGTTCTCCTTCCTCCCATTGTCCAGAAGGATCAATGAAGAGCTTGTTTCCTCAGTTAGCTGGACTATTCTCTGATCCTCTCTCAAGGAAGTCTAAAGACTTCACAGCTACAAAAAGACATAACCTCTTCATCCAGTCAGGGTTCTTCCCTTATACTACTCACATCAACCTCACCTGCCAGCATGGTGCAGGTGTTCTGCACCACTTCCCTTGGGTGAGCCCAAGGCCTACAACACCGGGAAGAGAAACTGCTGAATGTATTTCCCTTTGCTGCTTTCATACCTGAGACATCCAAAAGCTAAGCAAAGAAGGGTGATAGTATTTGGAGCATTTGGGGAGGCTTTATCTGTCTCACTTTATGATTCATAAGAGCTCCAAGTAGAGCTAACTTCCTAATAGGCAACAGAGTTTGAATGACATAACTTGGAAGAAGGATGAAAAGGTAGCACAACTTAAATTGTTTAATGCAATACTGCAGTTAATGTCCATGGAGAAGTCACACCAGTCATTCTGAATACATAACACACTAAGAGCCATCACTATGCTATCCCCCCATATGCCTTCCTACCCCACAGAACAAGCATAACCCACAGAATAGGCATTAAATATTCACCTGCAGCACAGTAGGTGTCATCCAGGTAAGGCTTTTGCTCATGTGAGCTCTGGAGTTGTGGAAGCAGCTGCAGCTTGTCTTGACAGTTTTAGAAAGAAACTTTGAAACCACCTTTAAGGGTTGCTTACCTCTCTTCTCTGCAGAGCTCCAGTTCCACTCAGTAGAACCCTACACCAAGAAGGAGCTCTCTGCTGTGACTTTCCCTGATATCATCCGCAACTACAAAGTGATGGCAGCTGAAAACATTCCTGAAAATCCACTGAAATTTCTGTACCCAGACATCCCCAAAGACAATGCCTTTGGCAAATACTACTCCAGGCCTACAGAGGGTGAGTGCTGGAACTGGCTCATACCGAGTAAGCTTGATGGTTGTTCCTGACGTGCTTGGGCACTATAACTTATGCAGCATGGAAAGAAAGGGAGCAGTTGGCCTCAATGTCTTGGCAGCCCTACCTATGCTGAGCTGAAAGGTCAGAACAGGCACCTCAGCTTTATAGCTTAAAAACAGGTCTGTTTTTAAATAGGCACAACATGAGATCTAATCAGTTCAGAAACTGAACACCTGAGTGTTGCTGGCCCTCCAGTTCAGCTTTCATGCGAGCCTGTGAGCTGTTTCAGAGATGTAGATTCCCACTAATAGCCAAAACCATGGCTGGTTATGGGAGGAATTTCCCCCTCCCTGTTTTCTAGAGGGAAAAAGGAAAATCTGACTAAGAAATGGAATAAATTAACCATAGTGCTGTAAAATGCATGACAGAGAGACTTGGCCGTTATCTCAATCATAGACTTTATTTTTGGTATAATATGGCAATGTGAAGTAAACTTGATGAAAAAAACCCCAACACAAGCTTTTTTTTTTCCTCCTTGAAGCACCAGAACCAATGGATGTGGATGGTCCCAAGGGAACTGGTTACATCAAGACTGAGTTAATCTCTGTATCTGAAGTGTAAGTTCCCACAAAAATTCTGGATTTTTAAGAACCAATCATACCTTTTTAGCTGTAGTTCATGTGTCTTCACAGTATTTAAGGTGTGGGTGCCTCTGTCAGAGCTTTCCTCTTTGAGGATCTGATCACACCACATTCATGCATTGCTCTGTTTAAAACACCATTTTTAGGTAAAACCCTTAGAAACTTGCAGGTAATTGTATTGGCAAGTAATTTCTTGAAAAGCAAGTTCTTGTCTTTGTTGGACTTCTTTGATTAGGATGTGCATCCCTGAGTAGCCCCAGTTTTCGTTTAAAGCCGTGCTGGCTTTGCAAAGCCTGGTGTGACCCTTCTGGACATGGAGCCAGACATGTTAGCCCACATGTGCCTCATTCGTTTAGCGAAGGCTTATCCCTGCTCTTCTCCATTAGTCACCCTTCCAGGCTCCAGTCTCCAGAAAATCTGCTCCCCATGTCTCCTGAGGAGTTTGATGAGGTGTCTCGGATGGTGGGCCCAGCAGAGATTGATACTGTGGTATGTATCATGAACCACCTTTTTGCAGGAGGGTTGAGCTGGAATTTGCTGTTACCTCTTTTTCCCCCTTCAGAAGCACCTCAGACACTTAACACAAGTGAACACATCAGAATATGTCCCCTCAGATGCACAGGAAAAGCTGGGGATCGAGTTAGGCTGGGTTTGCCATCAGTTCTTCTTTCCACTTGCACATATAGAGGTGAAGAACAGGAGAGCAAAGCTTCCTGTCTGTACCTTGCAGGTGGAGGGGAGATGGGAGGGGAGGAAGGAGTATTGCTGTAGTCCTTCCTGTGGGGTCTGGGAAGGGGGAGCCCACAGAGCAGGGATGCAGTTTGGAAGTGTTGCCCTGCCAACGCTGGCAAGGCAGTGCCTGTTAACAGAGCAGTGTTGTCCTTGTGGAGTGTGCTTCAGGGAAAAAATGCAAATTAAAGTATGGAGGTCGTGCTCTGTGGTTAGCAAAGACTAGAGCATTGGAGCTTGCCTTGGCTTGTTTAATGGCTGTTTCCTTTTCTACTTACAGATGTGTACACGTATGCCACTCTGAGCTTTGGGTCAGCTTTTTACTGTGTCAATAACATGGCTGATTAGCTTATGCATCCTGCACTGCAGTCAATACCTTGGTGACATGCTTCACTTCAATTCTTTGGGGTCTCAACCTGAA
>NW_008668697.1:24544-37142 GCF_000695815.1 Acanthisitta chloris
CAGTAGCGGTTTGAGGAGCCTCCTTACGTGCACTTCTTTGTTTAGTTAGTGAGATAGCACACCAGTGTAGGAAGGGAGGAGGGTAGGAATGTGAGGTCCTCAGCAAGAACAGTGGGAGAAACATGCATTGTGTAAGGGAATTAGTTAAATACAATGTTTAAAACAACTGACTGTACATAGAAGGCTTCAGAGGAAAGCCAGTTCTTTTGCAGAGGTTCCGTCCAGAAAGCTTATGCCTTCTGCTTCTGAAGAAATTCCATAGCTTTGAACTTTTGTCTGCATCACAGAAAGAAGAGAAATAGATACCTGCCACACCTAATCCATGCACTGCTGAAGTTTGTCATGGCTTTATCTTTCCTAGGCATGACATATTGAGGGAACATAAGCCCAAAATGTTACTTGCACATCATTTTTGCAGTTTTCATAAGGCAGAATTTTCTTATGTAGGACATTTAGCACAATCTTTCTGATAAAGAGAATTTCTTGGGACACCACCTTAAAGTTGCATTGGCACATGCTGAGCTTGCAACTCAGGGTGTACAATCAAGCCTAAAGCCACTGCAGACTGCCATCATGCTGTCTAGTAGAGTACCAGACAAAATGAGAACCTACTCTCTCTCAAAAAAAAAAAAAAAAAGAGTAAAAAAGGAGTTAAAGTAAGTTTTTAGTCACAGTGCTTAATCTGCCAAGGTGAGGATCTGGTCACTCATAATCTTTTACAGTAATAAATGCCCCATTTAGATTACAACAGGTGGAATGGAACTTTTTTTTTTTTGTGCACTGTGAACCAGGGCATTTGTTTAACTGTTGATTTGAGTAGCTAGAAGATCCTCCAGGCTTTGATAATGGAATGGTTTTGCAATTCTAGATAAGGCACAGGAAAGTGAAGAAAAGTTTAAATAGAGCAGTGGCTGCAGGATCTGTAGCACTTAAAGGATGAAGTTGTGTTTCCCACCAGAGGAGAAACAGGTTTGTTTATCAGCATGTGTGAAGATAATTAACAGCTCCGAGGCAGCTGGTCTCTTGCACTAAGAGCATGTATTAGTGCAGGCTGATCAATGGCATGCAGTGGAGCAGAGGGACTGCAGAGCACTCGTGCTGGATCCCATCTGTTGGGGTACAAGAAGGGAGCAGCTGGCTGGAGGTGACCCTGCTTGAGCAGGGGTTGGACACGGTGACCTCCAGAAGACCCTTCCAACCTCAGCCCAGCTGTGACTCAGGTGCTACTGCAGCCTCTCTCTCCACTTCTGTCCATTCCCAGCACCTGGGAGGGGAGGGCAGCAGCAGCCCATGGGACTCATAGGCATTGCAGAGCTGCTTCTCTAGGTCTATCAGCTGCTGCTTAGAAAATTAAGGACTGGTGCAGTTAAGTGTGCTGTGCCCCAGATGACATGTGCCCTTGCAAAAGCTTGAGAGAAAAATTAAAGGACCTAGAGCCCGTAACACACATATTTAAGTGAAAGCATTGCCAAACTGACACATTTTTGGTGCCCTGAATTACTGAGGTTAACAGTTCTACAAGATATCACAACTCGTACCTTCATGCTTTTATCTTACCGAGTAGCTATATGTGTATCTCTATTGTTAATGCAAAAATCAAGTATTTGTTTCTCGAGCTACACCTTGTACTCATGTTCTGTATACAGCAGATTATCTTCATTTACTTTTATACTTCAGTTTTATTAACCATTGTGAAATGTTCTTTAGAGATTTAAAGCAGTGGTCTTATTCATGGGTTGGTCTTTCCACAGCCAGTGCTTCTAGGAGGAGTGGAATATTCTTTTGCCATTTTAAATAGAACTGCCAGCTGACACTTTCTCTCCTGTGTTTTGGCTACTTCAGTTATAAAGATGATGAGTCTGCCAGTAGTTCACTACTCTCTATCTCATTTTAAACTTGTTTGTGCAACTGAAGAGTCACAGCTCTGAAGCCTAAGGTGGTATCCATGCTTTTAATTCACTTCATTGCTGCAGGTGAATCTGCACCAGAGTTCTTAGAAGGTGGCTGTTAAGTGTTTTTGTGTTATTGCTTGTATCATGTCATTGATTCAATAAACTGAACTTGAATTTCTAAGTTGAGTCAATCAGTAGGACAAGTTATCTATAGCCAAACCTTGTGGGCTACCAAACTGGACCGCTGCTGCATCATTTTTCCCTGGGGCACTTAAGTGACATGAGCCCTTGTCTCACACGTGTCAGGCTTTTATAGGAACTGCAGAGCTAGAAGAATAATGAAGGAAACTTGGTGTGATAGAGGAGTCAAGAGCAGGCAAGAGAAAGCTAGAGCTGTTGAGGGCATCTGGCCAATCCACTTCAGAATTCTAGCATTAACAATAAGCAACCAGTGAAGTGTAGGTTTCAAAATAAACAGCAACAATCAGATAAAAGCTAGATAAATTAGTTCTGATTTCCTGTAAGCTTTGCAGAATGGAAACGACTGAGTAGGTTTTCATGGTCATCCTTCCCCATGACTGAAGATTTATTTAAAGGGCAGTCACACAGATAACCAATAAAACTCACCACCACTCTCCTCATCTTGGTATTTCCATTTATTATGCTGTAAAAAGCAACACTATCTGGATTTTATTTCTTAAAATAAATAACTTTCATTTTCAGAACCAGTACAGCTCAAGTTTAGATTCATTCATGGGAAACTGCTAGAAATACATTCATCACTGTCTAGTCCCCACAATACAGAATCTAAGAGTCAAGATCAGCCCAGTCAGTTACAATGACCAGAAGTACACTGCCAGTAAGTATAGTCACGGATAGTCCAGCTCTGAAGCAAAGAAATCTGGTACAATACATTTTGTTCACAAAGATAGGCTAATTAATGCTAAGACTATCACAATATCTCTGAGTACAAAGCATTAAGTTAGCTTAACAATTTTAGGTTGTGATACAGAAGAAACATGACATAAAAACAAAGGAGTGGGGGAATCCTCTTTGGAGCGTAAGGAAGTCAGCGCTGGGTAAGATAACCAAAAGCTATTTAGGGGAAAACCTACATGTCAGTGTCATGAATGATAAACAGCCAAACCAATGTACTGCATATAGTTATACTGATAAATAACGCCATGTCTAAGGAGCTGCATCGCTGAACTGGACATTACGAAAGAATCCATCTTCTCACAATGAGAAAATACTGAAAACTAACCAGCAAAAATGCACTGAAGCTGAGACTGGCTAAAAGCACTCGGTAGGAAAGCGTTAAGTTCAGGGACAAGCCATGTTAACTCAGTCAAAATCCTTCTTTGGGTTTTGGTTTTATAGATGTGTACTATATAATATAGCTGTCTTTTAAAAATGCCAGTTTGAACAATGCAAGTATCAGTTAAACAAAGCTAAATCAGGTATTTTTCTGAGAAGCTGAAGGACGTGTTTTAATAGAGGGGGAAAATATGGAAGAAGTCAGATTAGCACTGAGATTCGTAACACTAAACTAGAATCTATCTGAAAACACTCCATTACACTAAAGCCAACAGATCTGTTGTCAGAGAAAACATGCTGGAATTTACTTCAGGGTGCAGAAGAGAAGAGGCCTTGTGCTACTCAGTGACCCACATGGCTCAACAGAGAGCCAGAGGCCATTTCATTTAGTTCTTGGTTAGAACTGAGGTGGCTGTGCCACAGGACAGGAAAAGAACAGGTTAAAAGCCTTCAGAAAAATAGCTGATCTTCAGAAAAAAACACCCAAAAAACAGAAAACAAAACCCAACCAGCTTAAGAACTGTAGGATTCTTGAGAAAAAGTGTTTGATAACCATGCCAGCCAGCTTGAAATGCTGTTTCAGGGCTTTAGACTTTCAGACTCTTCCAAGATGTCATCACCATGAAGACAGTCACTGCTTGTGATGAGTACCAAGCACTTTTCCATGTGATTTGTCCTCCCTGCAGGGAGGCAGTATGGCATATCAATGAGAGACTGTACAGGAACTTGAAAGGATTTATTCTCAACTATACTGACCTGCTGGGTCGCTCTGGAGAAGGGACTTCTCACTAAGCCTTAGTGTACTCATTGCTATAGGAGGATAACGTGGTTCAGATCATCTCTATAAAGTGCTTGGGCCATTCTAGAAAGAATTTGGGCATTATTTCAGGAGGATTTTGGTGCCAAAACACAGAAACTTTGAACTTTGAGATTTACTAATGACTTGTACGCTATGTGCTAGGATACAAACCACCATATACACAACTCTCAAGCACAATCTCTTTTTTTTCTGTGTGCTAAATGATTCTTGCCTAAAATTCTTGTGCTAAAGTTCTTGTCTATGTCCAGCTGTTGTGTTTTGTGAACATCTCAAGTGACTGCTCACTTCTGAGGTTTTATACCACAGTCCTGGCAGAAGGAATTGCACATGGGATAGGGAACTGTTGTAACATTGTACTTTTGCAAACAACAAATATCTGCATCTACATTTCCCACAACGGGGCACATGCCACACTGGCTTCAGTGGCAAGACAAGAAATGCCACAGTTCACCACAAAAGGTGTCACCTACTTGTGCTCCTGGTGGTGAACTCCTGTTCCACACCAGTGGAATCCCACTGATGCAACATCCTGCTCCCTGGTTGATGGCAGTGCAAGAAGAGAACATACCCAAAAACCTGGCTCATCTCCTGCTCTGCTCAGGCTTTGATTGGCTCTATGCTCCTTAAAGCTGTTTCACTCCACCCGTGTTCCTTACTACAAGCCTAAATTAATTCAGATTTATTACATGTAGTATTTGGTTTAGTTCTTGGCCTTTCATTGCCTTCACTGGCTCCTGGTGCACCCACCAAGAACTCCACCCATCAGCCCAGAGGGGCCTGCAGCTTGCCCAAGGCTTGCTGTAGTGCAAATATAGCTGCAAGGAACAGCTGCACGGAGTGGAAGCACCCGCTTTCCCCACTTACAGGGAACTACTTTAGCAGCTGAACATGGAGAGAGAGGAGGGAGGCAAGACAAAGGGAACCGAAACAAACGCTTCCAAAACAAAAACCTCACTACACACTGGTGTTACAAAACCACACTCCCCTACGTCATTTGGTCAAACAAACCTTAAAACACATTCCCTGACAAGACTATCTCTAAGAACAAGCCTAGACCATTGACAGCTGTCACCTATATAGTCTGTGATATTTATAGTATGTAAACAAGGTTGTGTGGAAATGTTTCTTTTTTTTTATTTTATTTTTTTCTCAAAGATAGGTGCAGATCCTTATTTAACACACCCAGCCTAAATCTACATCAGCATCCTCAGCTTTCAAAAAACCTCACTGACGCTCATACCTGACAGTACTCTGGCTCATCTTGGCCATACTGGAAACAGAGGGCTAGAGAGAAACAAAAATGCAGCAGAAAAATTCCTGACCACAGACTAGAGTTCACATAGAACACAAAAATAAATTAAGTAGTGCACGGTAAAGCCAACAACAGCTAAATATTTGTATACATCAATTATATGCAGCATGAGGTAATATTGCTCACATTATGGAGGGAGATTCTTGGTTGGTTTTGTTTCTTTTGAAGAGATTGGATTTGTCCTGTGCGTATAGAAACTCCTGTAACGTAACACTGAAGTAACAGAGACTTCTGTAAAATATATACCACTATCAGATAGAAACACACACGCTCTTCATTACTTATGTATACCACAATTAAATAGGTAAGTGATTGGATTCTTAGGATCTAGCTGAAGATGATTATAGTAAGCCATCCAGATTTTTATGAACCGTCCCATTCTCCTTCCCATTGTTGCTATCCTCTGATGGTGTGTACTGGACCTGATATTCTTGAAGAATTTTAAAAACATCATGGTGTCCGAAATGTAAAGCTTCATCCATTGGAGTGTTATTCCACCTACAAGAAACAGCACAGTGTTTTTAAGATATTTAAGATCAGCATGTTAAGTACAGAGTCAAAAGCACCAAAAATCTAGTTCCTACATACTGCACTAATAATTCAGCACACAGACCACACTAAGCCTAGTAACTGTGGAATTACTTCTTTAAGCTGAGCATAACCTTTTAAATAGTGGTTTTAGTGGTTAGCAGGTTATCCTACTTGCTCTGCAGAACCTACAGAGATCTGTTCCTTCTGCTTCAGTGGACTTGATCCACACATTCCACTCTTATTTGACAGACACTTCTCCTGACAGGGACTAGGGAGAAACTACTGGAACCTCCTTCCTCCAAACCATCAGTAAAACCACCCACCTGTCTTTGGGGAAAGGATTCACTTTGCAAGCTTCCAGCAGAAACTTCACAACATCTACATGTCCTGTAAAAAAAGGAGGTTTGTGAGCATATGGACTTAGATACATCCATAGATATAAGTAAAAAGTTTTAAACAGCAGGTATGCACAGAGAGAGCAAAGATGCTCCAAAGCTGACCACTCCCACTGACAGCAAATGACATGTGAGGAGACATTACCCTCTGCAGCTGCCACATGCAGAGCTGTTCGTGAGTCATAGTCTCTCTGCTCCATATCCATTCCTGACAGAGCAAATCTAAAAAAGAGATTGCAGAGAAAAGTCTTACATAATTAAAGCGAGTTGCAAAACTAGCACGGAACAACATCCCTCTACTGAAGTGATCAACCTCTGCTCAGTGGTACCAAGAGCACATTGTACCCTTGCTGGTAATGAAAGGCCCCTCACTGCTTCAGCTTTAAGAACCAGGTTAGGGGCTTCACTTGCTTTCTGCTCTCTAGTTGTTACAAAGAACAATAAAATGTCTTTGGTAGTAGTCAACATACCCAATTTGAACTCTAATTTCAAGCTAAGCCACATAAAACAAAGTAAATTTATGCCAGGTGAGGAAATCCTGGAGAACTCCAAAGTCTGAAAATCCTGAACTGAGAGTCTTCCATCACACTATGGTGCTCTGGGACAGCACAGTTAAACTATACACATTTTTCCACCCACTAACTACATTTAGATATATTCTAGCCAAAGCAGGATGTTTATTTAGTCCCTTACTATTATTACTTTAAACGCTGCCAGATTCTATTCCAGATTTAAAAAGCAAAGCTAGATTTCCCAGCCTGACCAACAAGGTACATTTTCCAGCCAGAAGTTTTGTGGCACTTTCAGAATGGAATTACAAAGCAGGTGAGTACAATTAGGATGTTCTGCCACTGCCATAAAAGAAATGGTTAAAGAAATGTAGTTCACTACAATCCAAAGAAATGTAAAACAACAGGATTCAGGATGATGTGAGGGTACCTTGTTGATGGTTAGTTTTGGAGCTTTTGGTTAGGGTGATCATATTCAATATCTAGCTCATGCAGCTCAACGTCCCCAACACAGACACAGTGTGTGTCCATGTTCATAAACAAAACAGCAGGAACCAAACCTGCAGCATCCCTACTCCCACACCCCCATGGATTTTTACCTCCGGAGTGCAGACACGTCCCCTGTGTAGGCAGCAAACAGCAGATTTATCACAGACTTCACCTATAACGAGAGATGAAGTCCAGTTTATTTACCTTTCCTCAAAAAGAAAACCCAGGAGAGCCCAGAGTGGCCAGTTGGTCCAGTGCTTATGAACTTGCTGACTGTATTCCCTTGTCTGGCCACATTTTGCAGTACAGTGTGAAACGCTGGAAGATTTACTCCATCCTGATTACTGTAAGCTCTGTCCTTACAAGGCTGAAGTCATTAAGGACAGCAAAAGAACCATAAAACATGCCTTTCAGCTCTACTGTGGTAAAAAGTATGAGCCCTACTGTATGAGCCAACCATATTTCTTGCTTTGATTGCCAAATGACACTGAGTATTGAATTACACAGACCATCACTTTTCACAATTCATAAAACCATGAACTCCTCAGAAGACAAACTCATTCTGGAATAGCAAGATTTTTATTTTGATTTTTTAAAATTAACTCTGAAGATTCCTAATGCCAGGAGACATCTATGTCAGCAGAAGACAAGAAATAGTACCAGTTTTTCTTTGTATGACAGATTCTTCTTGCATACATCTAACACACAGATCTTTCTCAAATAAACCACTTTAAGCTAAACCATTTTAAGCAATTGTCACATCAGAGTAAGGTTTCAAAGCAGATAAAAGTTGGATCTTTTTACATAAGTATCACAGGTGAAGTCTCCAGTAAGTAGTGTTTTTCTCAGCCCTATTAATTACTCTAAAAAACCAATACTATCAGGCTACACCAACCTTGTCCCATGCACATTTTTAATACATCTTGGCTGTAACAACTCGGCAAGCTTTAACAGCAGCCAAAAATCACAAGCTAGATGGTTCTAAGCATCCCACACCAGCTTTTTTCATAAACTGATATAGCCACTTCCAGGCACCATTTCACAGTCACTTCTAGTGAACTTTCTAAATGCTGCTTTGCTTTTTAAGTTGAGTCTACAAAGCTCTGTTGCTGCCACCAGCCAAATAACAGAGACAAAGGAGGAAACTGATGCTGCATTGACCTTCTACAACCAGGAGGAGAAACAAACAGAACAAAAAATCCCCACCCACAAGCAAGTCTTCCACAGATTTCTGCAAGAACACTGGCATATATTTACAGGGCCACAGATGAGCCAATATCTGCACCTCTTACAAACCAAAGTCATGGAACTGCTTGTTGTTTATTACACCTCAAGTTTGCAGTGACGCAGAGAGAGACCCAAGTAAGAGGAAAAGGAGGCTCAAAGGCCAGGGTGGCAATGCAAAAGTGCACATCTTTTACAAACACTGCCCTGCAGACTGTACTTAAAAGGAGGTGTGAAAGGGGAATTCAGTTTGACCATCTATCTCTCCATTTCATCAGGATGATTCAGGTGCTTTCCTTGGGTAGGGAGCAGAGCAGTGCTCTGCTGCTGGGGCCCCACAGGCACACTGGGCTGGCTGCACTCCCACGTTTAGGTCCTGCAGGTGGATACTCTCCCTTTTCAGGACCTAGGAGGAGCAAAGGACACTCTGTCTTCAATAAGAACCATTTCAGAGGACTACTCTGGCTGGGCTTCTTGATGTTTCTGGGAAACACAAATATGTATTAAAGCAATAAAATAAAAATAACACACATTTCTTTCTTCAAAATAACCCACAACTTTTCAAGTGCAGCCAGGGCTCAGAATCCCTCTGAATTCAGCTGAACATTCTGCTATGAAGCCATTTTCATTTTCTACAAAGATGTGGCAAAATGTAATTTGGAGATTCCTGAGGTTTTCTAACACAGTCATCTCAGGCCAGGTCTCTCAGCAATCTGGGAGAGGTTAAAGCCACTCCTTTCTTATATAAATCATGCAAAATCTGAGGCTGCATTACTATAAAACTGAACTTCTTGGCACAACAAAACAAAAAGAAATACAAGTCCAGACAAATTGAAAAAATCTATGCTTGTTCAGTTCAGAAGAGAGAAATTTGAAAGGAAATACAACTGCTCTCTGTACAACAGGAAAAGTAAAATGAAGGAGAAAACCAAGAAATTTAGCAGGACAGCTATTAGCAGAGTAATTATCCAAAGCTGGTCAGGAATGACCTCAAGCTTAAAAAAACCCCAGAGTGGAGCCACCATAGCTCCTTGGGGCTACCTATCTCTGCTTCTAGTGAGCATGTAGTGATTTTGTGGAAGAACTAGGTTGGATTTGCTAGCACCAAAACATACCCCAACCCTATAACTGCATCCTACTGTATTAGCACATTGTCTAGGCTCAAAAAATTAACACATTTTATAAGGTATGAATTGCTCAAAAGGCAGCCATAAACAACAACAGTTTTACTGACTTTGCATAAAGAGTGAATTTGATGAAATTTAGAAATCTGCAAATACATAACACATTTTGAATTCAAAGAACATACAATCCCCATGTGCATCTTTACTGGAGAGCAGGAGATCATTCCTTAGTTTTCAAGAGAGTATTAATTTAAGTAGCACATATATTAAACCATCATGTAAGAGGTTATGATTTACATTGAGGAAAAGTTACTATGTGAACAGCACTTGCTGCCAGAAGCATTGTATCTGTACAGAATCTCACTTAGGCTGCCATAAAGTTGAGTATAAATTCTCTACCGCTGAACTCACAGTGTACTAGCCTGAAACAACAGGTCCATTGCAAAAAAAATCAAGAACCAAAAGAAACTCTAAAGTGGGAATGACAAACATAATTTGTGGAGTTTTAACTGTAGGGGACTAAATAAAATACTGAAGATGACAGATGAGCTGTATCCATTCAAACTAAGTAGGGCACAACGCAAGTAATTTAAGTGTTTAGAGACTCTGTCAGTGAGTTTCTCAGCAAGTGACTCATGATCCTCTCTCTATGTGCCACATTCAGTACAGGTGTTTCTATAACTGCATTGGTCAACACAATTTGCCCTTCACATTTAGAAACAATAAGACACTGGCAGAGGTTGCCCAGGGAGGCTGTGGATGCCCCAATCCCGACAGTGTTCAAACCCAGGTTGGCTAAAGCCTTGAGCAACCTGCTCTGGTGGGAGGTGTCCCTGCCCAGGGCAGGGGGTTGGGACTAGATGATCTCTAAGGTCCATTCCAACCCCTTAACATTCTATGATTCTATGAGAAAGTTTACCTTTGACCCAAAAGCCATGACTACCTTCTCCTACTGCTCAGAATTCCTTAACTACAATAAGTTAATAAAAGGAGAAGGGATGGAGTCCATTTGCTATATATGAGCCAGATAAACACGTTACCATACAGCTGCATGGCAGGATCAAACCCAGAGTAAAAACTGTTCCACTTTTTATCAAACAGGAGAGCAAACCTGTGCACACCAAAGCGGAGGAATCTGGCAGATGTCTCCTCACCATGCCAGCCACAGAGAGCACTACACACTCAGCTACAGTGAAACACACTTTGAAACATTCTTTCCTGAGTGCTGGATATAATCCTGGTTATCCAGGCAGGGAAACCAGCAAGAAGCTCACCAGGATTACTCAGTCACTCAGTGAGTAAAGTTCAGAAACACAACTGGCATTTTCACCTTCAGGTCAGTAGGTGTTAGAGGTCTTGGACTCAGCTGGATAAAGCTATGAAGGATCCAAGTCCTGTTTCATGTCAGAGGCAGCCAAACAACTACCACCTCTAGAGATCTTTTCCAACTACTAGTTCTGTGAGTCTGTGGGTGAGGATATGAGCAGTACAAGAAGGAAAATTCAAGACTGCTGTTGCTCTAGAACTATACCGAGGTCAAGCTGAAGGAAGGAAACACACGGAGTTCAGAGCAGCAGGAAGTCACACTGCTGGGGCAGACATTTCACATAAACACAAGGGACCAAAGGGCAAAAAATAGGGGAAAAAACACCAATTCAAAAACCCTAAAAGCACAAACTGAGTGGGCGATGGGACTGACAGTTACAAAGGGAAACTCAGTGTTAAAGTAACTCCTAGTCCACTGTAGTTATTTTAGTAGCTCCTAAGTCTGATTATGCTAAAAGTTTCCAAGTCTCCTTCAAGCAGCTGTCCTGTTTTTCTGCAAGCACACTGTCAAAGGCCTTGGGCACGGCATGATAGGTTTTGGTTTGCTTTTTAATTTCTCAGTACACTAACTTGAAAATCTGAAAACCAACTTTAACTTCAGTATTAATATGCTGAAGCTACTTACTGCAGGAGAAATTTCAACACATCCAATGGATCAGAAAGGCTTGGCCGGAATGTGGCAATTGCTTTGGTGGAATATTTGTCACAAAACAGTCTTGCCTAACTTGAGGCGCACACCCTAATCCAAACTTTCAACTTAAACAGCCTCATGATGGCTAGCAGCAAATGCCTGTACAAGGCTGAAATAGAATCACTTCTCTCTCAACACAGACCAGTTTGGAAGACTATTTTTTTTACTGAAGAAAAGCATGTCTGTCACTGCCTGGCTCTAAAGCCATCAACAGAAGACCTCTCCAAACACTCCACAGAGGGCACACTGCCATCACTATTGGGAATAAGATGGGAAACTGAGGCCCAGAGATGGAAATGGAGTCTCATGGAGTGAAGTCTAACGGTGAAGGAAGCGTGACTTGGCACCTTCAGCCCACTGGCTCTCACAGTTCAGCACCAGCAAAACACAACCAAACCACAAGCAGGAACCAAACCCAAGCACTGAGTGTACCAGCCCTGTGCTCTGCCCCTGCACACATCACTACACAGGACTCTGTCCCACTCTGCCACCACTGCACGGTGGGGACAGACTCTGCTCCTCACTGTACTTGGGTCAGGAAAGAAAAGCCAAACAGCTGTGCATGCAAGGAAAACAAATCCTTTAGAAAAAATTAATTTAGCTCAAAGCTGGATTAAATCCATGAGCTCTTAGCTAAAAAGGTCACTGAACCTGGATTTTAATTTCCTACTGTGCCCTGCTTCCTGAGAGCCCTCCTCCCTCCCCCAAATTTCTTTGAGAACATTACAGAATTTACATTCTAAAAAAAGATATTGCAGCCAACTTTACTGTTTCTCCAGGTGGCTGAGAAATACAGTCAAGCCCAACAGTTTAAAATGGTGCTGCTGAAGGCAATACAAACAAGGATAAATAAATAAACCCCCCATAACTTTCCAATGCCCTTTTCATGGTATTTAGGGATGAGACCACATCTTCAAAAGAGATGTTCAAAATACCGAGCAGGGGAAAAAAGGTCTGAATGCACACTC
>NW_008668697.1:37163-45501 GCF_000695815.1 Acanthisitta chloris
ATTTCAGTATGCTCCAGACCAAGTGCATTGACAGGAGAATTTCAAGTACAGCAAGGGGAGGAAAAAGGAGGTAATAGAGCTAGCTGAGAGAAAACGAGCACCACACTTCTCTCACATCCCATTTTCTGTGCTTGAAATGGGATGTAATGTTTTCTTTTGGGAAACCCTGCCCTCTTGCCCAACTGGATTGAACAACAAAGTTTTAAATGTTTCCTGCACAGCACAGAGGTGTAGAGATAAACTGGGATATAAATTTCAGGCTCCCAGCTGCCGGAGAGCTGCACAGCGATGGGAATGAAGACCTGCAGCTCTTCACCAGTGCAGAGCACACCAGGGAATCAGCCCAGCTTGTCTGGAAGTGTCCTGAGGTGCCACCAAAATCCACCTGCATTGAGCACAGCCAATCTGCACATGTGACAGCCTGGCTGCCTTCCTGCAGCACCTGCACCCACACCAAGAGTGATGGAGTGCCCTGTTCTGCCAGAAGTCTGTCAGATGTTATTTCAGAACAGTGGATCCCAGCAGCACACTGGAATCACAGAATCATCAAGATTGGAAGAGATCTTTAAAATCAGGAAGTTCAACTGTTAGCCTCTCACTCTGCAGTCATAGTCATATCTTTCAGTACAAGATTGACATCTCTTTAACACTTCCAGGGATGGTGTCTCCACCACTTCTCTGGGCAACCTATTCCAGTGCCTGACCACTCTAAGAATGAAAATGTTTTCTCATATCTGATCTGAATCTCCCATCTCAGCTTATGACCGTTCCCTCTAGTCCTCCCTGCAGGCATGGCAGAGGAGAGCACCAACCATCTCTCCATAACCCCCTCTCAGGTAGCTGTAGAGAGCAATGAGGTCACCCCTGAGCCTCCTCTTTTCAAGACTCAACGTACCCAGTTCCCTCAGCCCTTCCTCATGTGTTCTAGACCTCTTCTGAGCCTCGCTGCCCTTCACTGCACTCACTCCAGTGCCTCAATGTCCTCTTTCAAGTGAGGGGCTCACAACTGAACACAGCACTCAAACTGCTGCCATCAGGAGGAAGACAAGTGCCAAAGGGCTCAATAATTCTCCTCCCAGTGTCCCTCCTCACACAGCTGGAGGCAGCCCACCCCCATTTGGCAGTGGGGCTGTACTGATGTGGGGTGAAAGCCTCAGGGGCCACCCAGCCCTGTGCCCTGTGCCCAGCAGCAGCCCCTGCCCGACACACTCGGCTTTCGCACCCACTGTTCACGGCACACGGCACAGCTAATCTGGCTCAGCGCAGGATTAACTCGGAAACGCAAAAAATAGAGTATTAAGCTGTCTAAGGTGAGCACTCCTCTAGTGAATGGGGATTAATGCTTCATAGCAGGAAGAGACCGACTCCTTTAAAATCTGCCTATCCCCCTGACCTCTGCAACGGCAAGGAAGGCAGGAGCGAAGAATTTATATGAACCACAAAGTCATAAAAGCTCCAAAATCAACAGGAATTCAACTTCACAGTAGTACTGTTCTGCTGCTTTTCCTAAAGCTGATCCCCTGATAAGGGTCACCTGGGTATGTGGCAAAAAGCAACCACTCCTCCTGCTCTCCAGAACAGCTATAGGTTTTTCTGACACTCATTTTATCAATGGAAAAGAAAGTCCTGAAATCTAAGACACCAATATAAATTCTGAAGCAGCAGTGGTGACCTATAGAAACTGAAAAAGGCAACCTAGAGTACAAAATGAACAGTTAGGCCGTTCATTTTTTACACACAAAACTTGTAACTCAACTATGCCAAAGCACAGCTTATAGAAGGCATTTTCCCTGCATATAAGGTTTCAAAATAAAGTTGAAAAACAAAACAAAAACCCCTTAAACCTGCTCAAAATCAATATTGAAACTACAACTTTGAAGCTAAACCTAGAATGCAAGTAGCCCCTAAGAGGACAAAAATAAACCAGGGATGAATCTCCAAGAGGAACACGGGTGTCTGTATATTCAGACACTAGACAGGACCACTTATTTTACAAATTGGCCATTTTTGCATTTACATAGCCACATACAAGGCTAGTGCTGGAAAAACAATTACTCTTCAAGTCTAAAAGAGACAGTCACAGTTTTCCTTTAAAACACCATTGCTCAATTAAGTTCTACTTTGTTGAGAAAGAAATCGCAGTCAAAAGTCTGTTTTTGCAACTGAGCTTCTGCTTTGTTTGCCACAAAATAAAGTGAAAGTTAATAATCAAGGGTAAGTAAAGCTTTTACTTTTAAAGTAAAAATTAAGACTGAACTGTAAACAAATACCCAATCAAAATAAAATAGGTTTGTCAAAAGCACATGGGTATTACTCTGTCCTCCCACTGAAGCTCTGTACAGCTTTTAGAACTGCTTCAGTTCTGACACAGACAGGTTTCTGTAACACCCAGCATATGTAAGGGGCTAAAGTGGTGGTGCTGCCCATGAATGTGATGGAGACCCTGAAAGCACTCAAGGCAACCTCAGTATTAAGCTACAACATTCTCATTCTAATGAAAACTATCAGTTACATAACAAAGATTATTTCTCTAAATAACTTCCTGAAGCACACAGAAGTCTTTTGGGTTCAGCAAGAGTGATCAACCGACCCCACATACCCAATGCTGACTGATTTCAAACAAACAGAAGGATTGTCAAAAGTCAGAAGTCCTTGGGAAAGTGTTCCCATTATACTATAAATAATTAGAGGATATGTGACTATATTAATGCATACACTTACACACATTAATGGCATACAGAACTATTTGAAAAGACCAACACGGCTAGCTGGTTCATAAAACTGATTTCTTCTTCAGGACTTTCCCCCCTACCTCTTTACCCTATTTTCTGCACCTCTTATCCTTATTTCCTCATGTAATTTTAAGAAAGTGCAAATATAACTTTAGAATGTGCCAATATTTTCTCTTCTGTATTTTGAAACTAACACGGGAAATGAGACTGGCAATTTCTTTGTCAGTTTTTCCCCGCAGTCCATTTTCTAACCCTCTGCCTATCCTTTCTTTCCTCTAGATGGTGCAAGGTCCTCTGCACAGCTGGGGACAGAGGATGATACTCAGCTTGTTCAGTTTTACGAGCAGTGGGTGCAGAGTTTATTTCTGGACTCAAAGCTGCCACAAGTGACTTTCAAAGCTGCTACCACAGAGTTTATTTTTGGCATCTCACTGGCGGAATTAACTTGAAATGCCATTTGCACAGCAATTATTCACAAAACACTTATTTATTCCTCCTTACAGTTACCAACAGCCATGTTCAAACACAACCCATGTATATACTGAAAGCTGCTTCTCCCACGGGTGACATCTAGACTGCAGCCACACACGAGGTTGTATTTTCATCTATACAAGCCCAAGTAGCTCTAAACCAACTGTACAACTATAGCTGAAAAATCCTCAGGCAAGCCAGCACACCAGTTAGTTTTGGGTTTTTTTTAAAGCCGGACAAAATCCCAGTAAGATTCTAATGTCTTACTGCAATTCAACTATTAACATTGTTTCCAATCCAAAATCAATCTTTTAGAATAAAGCTAAGTAATTTTCTCCTTCTGACTTCCTACATTTTTGAACTGGCCGGTACATACTGGCAAAAAATTTTCAAGGGTCCTAAAAATGCCTGCTTAAAATCTGAAAACAGAGCAAGGAGTTTTGACTAGTTTCAGTTCAGACACAGGAACATGAACATACAAATGACCTTGTGCCTGTAGCTGAATCTTGGTACTTGTCACAGAAGCTGTGCATGCAGCTGAACGTAAGAAACATTTAATCACATCAATTACATGCATCTTGACACCAGGAAAAAACACAAGTCATAAATCTCTTCCTTCAGCCTAAGAACTGTCAGTCTGCTGTCCTAGAAAACATACAGGCTAAGGTCACAAAAGAAGTGCAGCTTTCCTGGAGGGAAGGCTGAGCAGAGATGGTTTGCTCCCCTCTTTAAAAAAAAATGGATTCCTACCATTCATATTTCCCTCTGATTCAAACCTCCAAGTCAAAATATCTAAAGTACTAGATTAATTATTGCAATTTTGGGTGGCATAGAGTATGAATACTCCATTTTACAGTAAATTGCATTTCCTTGCCCATGTCTGCCTGAAGTCTTTTTTTTAGAAGAATACTTTAAATTAATCAAGGTATTTAAAAGCATCTAAAAATGATCCTTGCTACAAACTAGCATATTACCATAACTGTTTGCCCCTTTTTTCTGCTCTGTTACTGTAGTGTTTTACTTAGAATTATAAAAGCCTAAGGGCACAGAAAGCAGCAGTTGTGAGCAGAAGGTACCTCTCCTCTGATCACATTTAGAGACTAAACCAGAATTCACCACTTCCAACACCAACCTCTTGTTCATAAGATGGACATCAACTGAATACACATCTCTGGAGTCTGTAACACTGGTATTCCTCAGAACAACATCTCTCCACCTGTGACAAGACTAATTCATCCTGAATACTAACAGGCAGCAGGTGCAAGCTCTTCAAGGAGTCCAAAAATATCCTTCAACTCAGAGTACAAAGCAAGAGTCACAGACAGGACTGAGCTCAGTTCCACAATTAATTCAGCCACGGCATGCTCAAAGATTATTACACTTAATTATTCTAATTTTTAAATAATGCAATTTTGTATAAGTGAAATTTAAATACTCTATTTTTTCCAATGTAGTTCATGAATCCATAACTAATGATCTACTTCATACTACGTTTAGTTTTCCTGAAGTGCCTGAAAGACAGCAACAAGAGCCCTGACACAACTGCCCTTGACAAAGGCAAGGAAGCAGAAACCTTGTTTCATAGCAACAAATACTGTGAATTTGCAATGTCATATTATTTACAGTTCTGACTATTGATTAATTCTAAAGTACTAGTACACTGATGCTGTTTAAGTTACAGATAAAACTATTGACTTGAGATTAATTAAGAGTTAAATAATTAAACAAAATGTTTACTAGAAATGAGTAAAACACCTACTTACCTTCAGTAACTGCGATTCTTGCAGAAAGACCATGCCCATCCCGAGACGTACAAACCCCAAGGGGTGAGCAGAGGCTATTCTGGCCAGCCATGGTCCTGAACTCCCCCACTCCCACCCCTGGCTCCTCAGATGGAGCAAGAAGAAACAATCCTTCACCAGTCCCAACTCCAGAACTTGATCTCCAGAGGTGGAGAGCAGGTCACACAAAGCCAAGTGCAGTTGAATCCTTGCATACAAGCCTCTCCCCCAAGAATCAGTGCATTCAAACTATTTTTTACTATAAAATAATACACAGAATGTCCAGGGTGTGTAGCTGGGGCAGTTTCTCCTTTCCAGTACCACCATCAGGAGTAGGACAGCCGGAAATATGGGAAAAGCAGGGCATGACTGGCTTTGTCTTTCCCCTTTCTAGCAGGTAAAACCAACACTAAAGATGAATGAGTTCAAAGGGTACACAGAAAAAAAATCCCACACAAGTCAGAGCTCAAGATTCAGAACCATCAACTCCATCAGAAATAGATTACATCTTCCCAGGAACAGACAATTCTCTAGTTGGAAGAAAATTCCTGCAAAAAAATGCCTGGTACAAAGCATCAAGAGCAGGTACTAGGAGGGACATGGCCAATATTGCTCTGTCACAGATAGCCCTGACCAACTGACACCTTGAATTTTTCAGCACAAGAGGCCCTAAGTACCTAATGCTGAAGCTTTACCAGTGCTCAGATGATGATGGAGATTGACTGGAGAGCTACCCTGCCCACACACATGTTCTTGGACAAACAGACAAGCCTGGCAGAAGAGGAACTAATCTCAAGTTATATAACTGATAGACGCCTCACCATTTTCTTCAGCCTTTGCTTTGGGGACGATTATGTTGCTTTCAAAATGTAGAAATACTGGGAAGAGGAGAGAAAATTTGAGTAGCAAAACTGCCTTGACTAGATCATAATGAGCATGGCCATGCTTGGTTCCACCTGCCCTTTCAATTTTCTCCGATATCAATGAATTAACACAGTTTTTACTTTTGGAGACAATAGAATTTAGTATGTCATTGAAAATATCAATATCAATATCAAGTAAAAATCTAAACATCTTTCCCTGGACTTAAGACCTAAAGTTGGCTGATTCCACATACTTATCCTTTAAAAAAACAACCTTTCATGGACATCGATACACTCAAATTGTGCCAGCAAACAAAGTTTTCAGCCACCTAATAAAGCAAACCAAGTTAGAATAGCAATAGTGAATGACAGTGAATGAGTCAGTTCCAGAGAACCACGACTTAACAAGAAGGAGAAAAACCCAACCTGGCACCTGTCTTGATGACCAAAGGTATTACTGCTGTGTTGTTGGCCATGACCAGTATGATGAAGGAATGGTAGGTAGACTAATTATTTCAGCAAGAAGTTTCCTAGATCAAGTGAAAGACTTAAGCATAAAGAGGCATAAAGACTTCCACCCTTCAAGTCAAAAGAATTTTCAGTTCTAGGTGGCATACATTTGCCATTAGTAGTTTGGATGGAAATACTTGAATGTTGCTGCCACATCCCAAGCAAAGTTCTACAAAAACACGACCCCCTCAAAGATTTTAACTTATTCTGCTGTCAAACTTTTTCAGCATTCCCCATCAACAATGAAATGCTTTGTCAGTAAATCATGATGACTGGAAGTTCCAAAATGGTAAATCAATAAGTCTTACAGTAAACTACCACAGGAATCTTAAGTCCATCATAACCTTACCATATAGACTTTGGTAGTTCTTGTTCAGTCCCAGCCCCCACTATGAGTTCTGCAACAAAGTGCATAGAGAATATATACAGAAACCTTAACAAGAGGAATGAATGCTGAGCCATGGATTCTGGATGCAGGGAAAAAACAAGAGCCTTTGAAGTAGTGGATACAGACATTACTAACACTGCAAGATTTGGACCAAAGGACTGGGATCAACCACAGTCACATGAATGAAGAGGAATGCTGATGGGTGCTTTAGTGACCTAGCTGTGTTAAGCAGACAGGACAAAAGGATGTCTGCCCCTTTTCAAGGACCTATTGATATGACTGATATCCACAGAACACAGTGGAGTAATGCTCCCACTTCCCAGGCTGTTATGGATGACAGATTACTCTTACAGGACTTGGAACTGGAATTATTCCCAAAATAAAGGACTTTGTTCCCAGAAGATATTTAGTGCAACTGCACAAGCAACAGTCTGACTCCATCCTACAGGCTGAAAACAGAATGGGGAAACCCTACCAGAAATTTCCACTCTACTCATGTTGGGAAGGTTATTTCTAAAAAATCAGGCTCACGTTCCCAGAAATCTTCTAACTTTTAGGCTATGTATTCAGTAGCTGTTTTCATTGCATTGCATTTATTAGCTTAAAAAAAATCTTCCACCCCTGTGCTTTTATCGCCAAACCCTGGGAAGAGTTTGAGCAGCAGCTTTGGGATACGGGACAAAACATACTCTCCAGGTCCTCAATCATGATTCTTAAGCCTGTTCTGCAACAGCATGAGTAGTGCTTTTTATTTTTTTCCTCTTCAAACAGAACAGTTTATATCAGACCAAGAATTCATTTTAATTACTCAACTTACAATAATTACAGGCTGGAGAACTTTAAAAGACAGGTCCTTTAGAAGAGGTGTGAAATGCACTTCCCATTCTAAAAGTCAAAGTTACACAGAACCAAAACCAGATCTCTCAGTCCAAAAAAACTGGTATTGAATGAGTAATTCACGAACAAACAAAGTTGCCTGCCCAAAGGAAAAAGCTGGGCTAGTGAATGACATCAACAGGAAGAGAGCAATATTATCTCTTCCTATCACTCCACTTGTGTTCTCAGTTCATTGTTTTGATAAGCACTCTGATCACAAGGGGTCCTAACAGTAACATGCTGTCCCTCAGCAAATAACACACTTCCACGTTTGCTTTTAGCTTGTTAGGCTTCAAAAGCAAAATAGAGGGAATAGGGTCTCTTCAAAACCTTAAATCACTTTATTTTCAATGAAATAATGAACAAATATTTAGAATCCAATAGGAAAATACAGTAGGGAGTGAAAATGTTAAGTTACTGCTGACTAAAAGCCTTTTTTATCTATGCCACTTCTAGGACACCCTAAAGGCCAATAGATTGCAGCACAATGGTGAGATCATCTTGCACAGTGAAAGAACAGAAGTCACTTTCACTTTCAGAAGTCATCACAAGCTGCAGAAAGGGAAAATTCCAATCGTAGGTTAGGAAAAAATTCCTCAAAGTGTTAAAATACTGGGACAGGTTACCCGGCCACATTACAGGAACCTTATTACTGGAGGTTTTCGCCTGGCAAAGCCCCTGAGCAACACAATCTAAATGACATTGGATCGTTCTTTC
>NW_008668697.1:45528-55438 GCF_000695815.1 Acanthisitta chloris
ATCCCTTCCAAGCTCTGCAACCTTGTGGTTTCATTCTTATGTTGCTTACAGTCACTAGAATCACCTGCACTTCAAACAGATGGGTCACGATGACCTGCACCCAGACAAGTACCTGATTTAAGAAAAGATACAGTATGAACCTAACTTTCCAATTGACAGTGTGCACAAGAACTTCGTAAGAAACAAATGAAGGCACAGCTGTGTGCCAGCTGGGTCAGAATCAGAGCACAGCAGCAGCTCAAACAGGAGGCAGCACCCTAGAGCAGACAGGCTCCCCAGCATGCCCACTCAGTACACGGAACGCATGGAGGTATGGCTGGCTGGGACATTTTTGAGGGTAGATAAGCACTGTAGGATTATTTCCTCATCAGCTTTAGTGCCAAAGTGTCAAATTGTCCATTCTCCTCCCAACGTGTGAACACACCTGCCTTGTCCATTTAAAAATCCACCTGGTCTAGTTAACTAACAGCCTTACTCTAGGTCCACACCCATGCCAGCTTCATTGCCTAAATTGAGTTCTGTTTAAATTACTTAAACTGGTAAAAAAATCCAAAACAACAAGCAAAATACCCAACAAACTTGCCCCCACCACACTTTTGCCAGTCTGAACTCTATTCCAGGCTTTATTTAGTTAACTGCAGCCTCAGATGTAACCACTACCCTTGCAACACATAGAAGAAAGGCCTGTACACTTTCAGAAGTAGCTGGACTATGTGCAGAGCTGTGCAAAAATCTTGCAAAAGCTTTTCAGTGTTAACTGTCCAAGTGATACCAGAAGTCTGCAAAAAGCAGGATTAGAAGCCTGCAATAGAATTAACTTCTACCTGCACGCAACCTAAAAGGAAAAAGGGCATTTCTATTCTGCACACAATATCCCCTAGAGGGAGGAAATGGTAAACTGGAAACCACAATGGTTCAAGCTAGGTAGCTTAATAATTTACAGTATTTAAATTATTCAACAGACCAGGACATAAAGTCCTGAATGAAAATGGGGCTGTGCAGGACCCAAGCATGTCATTACGCACACTAGTTATGTGCTGTCTAGACTAGACAAGAAGTATGGAACAGACAAGATACTACCATGACAAAAAAAACCAATTAAGCTTTAGTTAGATTTTTACCTGGTTTAAAACCTCTTGCCATCCCTGCAATTACACTATAGACATTTGTGACACTCAAACTCCTCAACGAGACTGCCCTGAAGGGAAATTATTAGGTGTAGTCATTTCAATCAGAACTCTGCTGAAACAAGTCTATTCTTCTTTCACTCTAGTAAGTGCTTCTGAACTCCCTTCAGAGAACTATAGCAATGTTTTTATTAAAGAAAAAACAAACAGTAAAAGCCTATGTAACTGTGTTTAGGATACTAAAACATCATACATAAGTATGAAACTCATAATTAATTATCACAGCTAAGTACTGTGCATCAATGACATGTATGTATCAAGACCAAGAGAA
Organism: Acanthisitta chloris; assembly: GCF_000695815.1. Classification (NCBI taxonomy): domain Eukaryota; kingdom Metazoa; phylum Chordata; class Aves; order Passeriformes; family Acanthisittidae; genus Acanthisitta; species Acanthisitta chloris. The sequence goes on from NW_008668697.1 coordinate 46,987, forward strand.
ATAAGAGCAATGAAAAACCAACATACTGCATTCTCCCTCCCATCCACCCACCCTCTTCTGAATCCATAGCCTTTTTTATTCATCTCCCCACCCACTGGTCTTCTGACACAAATGCACAATGAAAACCAAAATATAAGAGCCAGAACAGTTCTACAGTAAATCACCTGTGTCTCTTCGTACCTATTACTCTACCACCTTTCCTCATCTTTATGACTCTTAATATGGGCTATTTTATGTACAATGAACACACAGCTAATTTTTCAACCCTAGTACAAGTAATTTCAGCTTATAAACCATTCTACAGAAAAGCTAAATTAATAATTACAGCCATTCTCAGTACAGGCAGACCCCACTGTCAGTACTAAAAGGATGTTGGGTTTGGACTACCTTCCTTGCTACCCATGATTTATTACAAGCTGTATTTTTCCCCTCATAGTACTCAGGATCAGCAGTTACTACCCTGGCACTGGTGCCATTAACCACATATTTGCCAAGTGACTGAATCAGTATCTTCCAAACTAGACAAATACACAGTGATGTTAATGTCCTACTACACCAGGACTTTTTAAATTAAAAAAAGTCACAGTGAGAAAGTTTTGCTACACTGATTTTTGCTTTCAGCTTTCTAAGATAACAGTCCAAAGATGAAAAATAATTAGGCTATGTTTAAGAAATCTTAGAAAGGTTTTCAATGGCTGGTTTAACTAAATCTGCTTATTCCACCTACTTTTCCAGAACTTAATCTCTTCTAGAATGGAGTGCTCACTATCTCAACTTCAATCTCAACAATGTGTTTGTACAAATCTATTCTCCATTGAGAGGAAAAAAAATACAATAAAAATCAGCTTAAAATAAATTTATTAAACAATACAAAAATAAGCATGCTGGAAATCAAGATACATAAATAACATACAATGCAAATGAAAAATGGAAAACGAGACAGGTAACTTAACAACTGAGCCAAAAGGTACAACACAAATGCTAAAATAAAACTTTAAAAAGCATTTACATTTCTAATGAAATGTTAATGATGCTGACAAAGAAAAAAAAAACCAAACAAACAGCTAAAATGCTTGAATATCAAGAATTGCTATTACTGTAGCACAGGTGAACACTAAAACCGTTGCAGACTTCAAACATGGAATGCCTAGAGCCTCTGTCCCCGTCCCTTCAGACCAGCCACCACTGCAGCCCCAGCTCTGCCCTCAGCCTCTGGGTGTGCCCTGCCATGAACAAGAGCCACCTGCAGACACCCCAGGCCAGGACAAGAACCTGCCAGTGTGGGCAAGTTACAGAACAGCTGGTTCAGAGGAGTCTCCTCCTGACCCTTCCGAGCTAGAGGCTGCCTTCAGTTCCGAGACAGGCTTCGAAAGCATGTATTACAGAACTGTAATATACATAGAAAGGAAAGATTGTGTAAGCTGTACCCTAAATATTCTTATCATGCACATTAAATAGCTAGTAGTTTCCTTATTTTTGTATTTCCCATGCAGGACTTGACTCTACCACGAGTTTTGTATGTAACTGACTAACATAAATAGGGTAAAGATTTTTGGGTTTAAGTCGAAACTCAGATGGAAAAATCTTCCATCTTCCAGCACGTTTTTAGAAGTGGTTTCAAATAGTACTGAAAATCGAGGTGGGTAGAATTAGATCAAGCAAATCCTGCATCATCTGTTTTTCTTTCTTAATTAAATCAGTAAATTAACCAGCAACATGTCATCACTGTAAATGCTCTTCATTAGCAGCACAGACACATTACAATCCCTCTTGCAACTGAGGATATTTCAGGTAAAGACATGTAGCTCTGCAGGGTCTGAATATTTGTTATGTCTCTGTAGCTACTAGTTTACTGTAAAATCCTCAAACATGCAAGACATTTTTGTAATCTGACATTTTGCCTTTGCTTACTTTTATATAAGCACTGACAAACCTAACCTTATCAGTGATAAGATTACAAGTTATTATTCAGCAATTCGTGACTGACACTTATTAATGACATCTGCACCACAGATTTACCTCTTCACCCCAGTAGGGCTTCAAATTCACTGAGAATTGATGGTTTAGATCATTTTACTTAAACATTTCCATCCTAGGCTTCGAAGACAGGAAGCTCATCCTTTTACAATACACTGCTAAACAAAGATTACTCAGGGTTTAGTCAGAGCTTATTTCAAATGTTTATGACAAACTAACAGTATCTAAACAGAGTAATTAAGAGCAGCTTGCTTTCTCAGAGAGCATCAGCTTTGCTTTATGCATCTCGAACACCCAGATGGGTCAAAAAAGGGGCAGGAAAAAACACTCTCCCTTTATGCACAACTCACATATGAACTCTGGAGTTTTATCTAAACTAAAAAGGTACAAGGACTAGGGAAGGGGGTAGGGAGAAGAGGTGAAGGTGTTACTGAGGAATTATCTGTCATTATCTCTTAAAATCCTCAACCAGGCAATTCCATTTATCATAACCTGGACAAGTTTTTTCACAATTTTATAACCCAGGACTCTGCATGATGTGTACTGAGGGTGGAATGTATCAGATTAGCTGCAAATTTATAAAGCGGTAAACTTTATAGAGAAAATAATTTTATCAGATTTTTAGCATCATTAAGAATATAATATCTACAAGTGTCCAGAAGTGTCTACTGAGCCTATCTGAAGCTTTAATACCTCATTTTGAGCTACACCCTCCTCAAGACACTCAAATTATCAAATTATGCAGCTTAACAGATGCAGCTGCCTGTAGAAAAATGTGAGTCTGGTTTCTTAGCAAGCTGATAGCTGCAAACTCATTTTCAAAAATAGCAATTAATGATAAGAAACTTCTTAAGAATTTGTTCATGTGTAAGTAAAAGAAAGCTCTGATCTTCATATATGAACATGCACATACATTGATGGTTGAAAAATAACTTAATTGCAAACAGTTTTAGTAAGCTCTACCTATCTGCTTCACTCTGAACACATTTCCTGCTCATTGCTCAGCTGGTTACCACTCTAAACCCCAGACTGCTTACATTCCTCTCGAGGGTGGAGCACAGCACTATTAGTAAGACAGACTTCTGACTCACAACGACCAGCTGGCAGCACTAGCAGCTAGAGAGACACTCAAAATAGTTAGGTCAGAAATCTTTCTGCTGCTTTAGTTAACTTATAAATAAGACAGGCTTTTCCTTCCTCCTCTCCACTTCTCCCACTCCTCTCCAGCCATTCTTGCTCTTTTTATTTAAATGTTAACAATAATTATTAAGGGTCTGATTAAAAGGAAAAAGTAATCTTCACTAGCACGGCATATCCAAAGGAGCCATTTCTGTTCAATGCAATTGGAAATCTTACATTAAATAAACAAAAAAGGATATGGTAATTACACAACTCAGAACCTATCTCCACTTAATATACAATCTTTTAGAGATCCAGCATTTTGCTGTATTTTGTTGACACTATTTTAATTAATATCATCCTGTCTTTACATGCTGACCCTGCTCAGAGGACATGTAAGTTCTTGCTTAGCTCTAAAGTTCATTTTCTTAAAATTCTCACATATAAACAAAAATAGATATACACAAAAGTGGTATATCTTTGAAAACACTCAGATTTACCTTTAAAATAAAAAACAAAACCAAAACCTAAATGTTTTCTAAGTAGCTACAAAAGTCAGTTAACAGCTTTGGGTTTGTTGCTTGCACATGCTTTTTCCCCACCCCCCCTTGAACTTTTGACAGTCTTTTTGGTATAGCATACAGAATTTACACAAAATGTATATATAAATGAAACACCAGGCAAACAATATTCAAATCAAAGTTAAATCTAGAGATGCTTGAGGGTTTTTAAAATGCAGAATTTAATGAAACTATAACCCATTCGTTTAGTTCTGCTCTCCCCGACCTTCCATTCTATACACTACGGTTCTGGAGATGTCCTCGTTTGATTCAGGTGACACTTTTTTCCATACTGTTTCTTTTAAAGCAAGTTCTTGCTGGAGATTCTCATAGTCCATTGGTCCAAAGGAATGCTAGTTGTTCAAGCAACATACATTATTTATTAGTGTATTTGAAGGAATAAAAAAAAAAATCCATACTTGCAGTCAATGCTAACAGACTCGAGTTTTTCAGCTCTTCACATAAACTATTTTTTCTTTTTCCAGTTATAAAAAAAATCCAAATTCAAAACTGGGTATTTTTTAGATGTATACATGCAAATAGAAGCACTTTAAAAATCATTCTACTGTATCTTCTCCTATGGAGATCTTCATGTCTTAGTCAAAACATTAACATTAATGATGACAAAGAGGTTTTCCTTTTCTCGAGCACCCTCACACTTTCATATTTTGTACATGTAGCTGGAGTGGATTCAGTTCATTCCCAGGCATTGCTTATGCTGCTTCCTAAGTAACAGGCTCTTGTCTAGGCACTATTCAATAAATTCACTGCCTGTGCAACTCTCAGCCAAGTCATGTGCTCTCAGAGATACCCCCCTGAAAACACAGCCTAACACAGATCTCGTGCACTGCAGCACAGAACAGAAAGGCTAAGCCCACCAGCTGGTCAAGTCTTTATTAAAGGCAACCAGGACAGTAAAACTCTTTGTAACTTAGACCAGACACCATCTACTTAGTCTAGGAGGGGAGATGAACTGCGTGAAATGGAGTTACAAATCTAGTATGACATTCTACTACACAAAACACTGTGGTAGTGTGGTCCACCCAGGGGAGTGTCTACCTAGAATGTAAACTCACTAGATTATCTGAAAGCTTTGATGCAATACATGTCATTGAGCAGCTCTGCATTTAGAGAAGCACTTTGCATTTCTTCTGATGTCTACAAGCAATCCTCACTAAGCACAGACACCAACTTACCCGCTGGTCACCACCTTCTCGGCGAGGGTCAAGTTTTTTTGCAAAGTGCCTCAAATTATCGTAGTTATGGAAATTGCACAAAGAAACCAGATCCTGCAAATATTTAGAGAACATGTATTATTATATGCATAGGATAGTCAGATGCATATGATATAATAATACCACCACTATAACTTACCCTTTACATCATATCCTAGTAACTTAAACCAGTAATAAGTTTATTTAACACCACTGTCTGTAAGGCCCTTTGAACATATCAAAATTAAATGACAGAGATCTAATAAAACTTTTCGACTCCTTTTTAAAAAAGTACAAAACAAGTAGCAAACCATTTTAATAAATTCCTACTCCAGCTGTATCAAACACTTCATGAACAGAGAGAATAGCCTGGGCTAGTGCAGTACATGAAACTTCAATCAAAAGGATGAAACAAGAAAATGTGTGACTTAATGGATTCTGATTCAGTTTGAATTGCAACATGAGGGTTATAATTACAAAACTCTTCCATGCTGTTGTATTTAAGGGGCTTAAGGAAAGAGACTGGAGGTGGCACCTAGTGCCATGGTCTAGTTGACATGGTGGTGTTAGGCCACAGGTTGGACTCAGCCTCAGAGCTCTTTTCCAACTCTAATGATTCTGTGATTTTAATGTTACTTTCATGTTATTTGCACACCATGATCATGTATCAGGTTTTAGGTCTCATTACGACACAGAGTAAATGCAGTAAATCCTCCACCTATCTGTAGTTCTATGATTTTATAGTTAAATTGCCAAGGCTATTTCATACAAAAAAACTTTAAAGTACTTATACTAAAATTATTAATGTCTTAGTACTCTTAATTTGCAGCTGGACGGAGGTTTGAGAAATAGACGTATAAAAAGTTTTGACCACTGTTCATCCCCTCATTTAAATTACAGAATCAGTATTACACGGTGGTTTTAGGGAGAAAAGAAAAACTAAGACAACAGTTTATACATTCTCCTCCCCTAAAAACATCTTTATTCATCATTTCAAAGTACTCCAGAAAACCTCTCCTGCTTCTAATGCTGCTATCAACAGACTACACACAGACCTTTCACAGGCAAGAGATGGAAGAGCTTGCCAAACAACTGGGTCTGATCTGTGAAGACATCTTTTATGTCAGATGGTTTACAAAAATCAGTTTAAAAATACATCAGAATGGCAGTATTTCATTAGAATCTTTTTGTTTTATTGCAATGGAGTAAGAGTTGCGTTTCCAGTGGAAAACTGTTCTTTTTATTACTGGAGAGGGGAAAAAAGTCTATAAATAGAGCTCTAGAGCTTCTAATGCAGTATACAAGAGAACAGCACTTTCATTGCTTCATGAAGTGTTTGTTTAGAAAGCTTTTCCACAATAGAATTCTCCCGTCTTTTTGGCATCATATTTTCTTCATGCTCACTGAATTCAAGTGCTATTTATTGCTAAAATGCAAATGTCTATTCTTGGACTTTCACCCTTAAATTAGATGAAACTTACTATGTATGGAAGAATCACAAATCACTGTTTAAATGACTTTGATCTCAGCTATGTTAACTGAAACTCAGTAAACATCCACTGCAAAAGGAAAAACAAAAAAACCCACAAAAAACCCAATGGCAATGCTGCTTACATGACAAAAATGAATTCCTTTAACACTGTTGCCCATCTTGTCCAAAGGAGGTGACCAGCACATCAAGCCCATGACATTAGGAACAACCAGAAGAATCCCACCAGCAACTCCAGATTTTGCAGGAAGACCAACCTACAGAATATTTTAGAGAATTACTAGCCTCTGCCAACATTCTCCACTATTCTAACACAATGCATCAGCATTTTACTGAAGATTATTATGCAGCATTTATAAAACACAGATCTGGAAAGCACTTTAAGCTGGAAAAGCATTATTACTCATCTTTTTTTAGACAGACAACCTGAAGCACAGTTTGTGACAATCCAAGGTACACAATCATAAAACTATTTGCTCTCAGCAATACAATGAGTCAGTAATACAGTAGGAAAATATCATTTAAATCTATTATAAAAGAGCAATTATGACTAAGCAGTAGTGCACAACTCTATCTTTCAGAAACAGTTTGCAGCAAGGGAGTAGAACAAAGCTGTATCAATCAATTTAAAATACCTTGACTGGAAAAGGTAAAAAACAAAACCACAAGAAAACTGAAGAGTGTCTATGAAATCATACAATAACCTACTTATTTATAGTCTGGACCAAGGTAGTAATTTTTTCCAACAGAAACTAACATGTCACATATGCTCATAGCTCTCTAAGAAGTAACTTTTAGGCCATATGAAGCATCACAATCAAGTTTACATGTCTGTAGTAAGGAAAAACTAAAAATGCTTGAAAGAAAATGCTGAAAGCACAAGTAAGATACAGTCCATCCTGAAATATTTACATGTAAGGAACATACTGCTGGAAAACAGAAGCACAGTACATGTGCTCTGTATGACAGCCACTTTTACAACAATTTATGAGCCTGAGTTAGTGAAGAAAGAGCAACTCCCTGCTGGTTTTTTAGTCCCATATAGGAGGATTTCTCCAGTTATGTCTACATCATGAGCTCTTCTTCTCATGAACAGATCTTTCTCTCTTCGCCTTTCCTAAGGAACAGTATTTATGCTCCAATATGAAAAGGATTCCCAAATGTGAAGTGGCAGAGTGCTATAACATATGCTGTACTAGTAGTGCCATGAACCCTAGGTGAGATTTTTTTCCCTTATGGTTTGCTCAGTTTCTAAACAGTTCGTGTAACAATCCTCTCCTCTGCCTCAGAAACAAGGAAGCAACCCCTGGACTATGGAAAACAGTAGCAGAGATTAATCTTCCTGATCAGTTCTAATTAATATCTGAGAAGTACTTACATGAAAGGCAAACTGCCCTGAAAAGTCATACATGCCACAGGAATGCATTAAACTCAAGGTATTCCGGACTGCTTCAGGACTCAGAACTCTCTCACCAGTGATTGGGCAAAAGCCACCATTAGCCAGAGTTGCTGCCATCACACTTGCTGATTCACATGTTACTTCTATTGAGCAAAGCTTATGAAAAAGAAAGAGAGATTATAAGCACTGATACTTCTAAGCACAGTAAAGGCCAACTACAGCAGGATCAACAATATGTCTCTATAGAAATAACATCTCACAATCACCTGCAGCATAATATTTGTTACAGCTGACACTAGTAGCATCAATTAATACAGTCTGAATCTTTCTACTATAAAGATCCCAGTAACAGTGTTTTTGTAAGCCCTCTTAAAAGTCTGGGATAGTATTTTTTATGGGTTAGTGTCCCTGTTCAATTCCTCCCCCCACCCCCCCTTATGTTCCTTTGAGAGAAAGAGGTCTGGAAAACAATCTCAGTATTTTGCATCTGCTTAAATGTCAAAGACACAGAATGACTGGGTTTTGGGGTTTGTTTTTTTGGTTTTGCTTTTTTTTTTTTTTTTTTTCAATTTGAGCTTGTTTCATGTGAGGGGTTTTTTTTTTAAGCCTTAGTAGACCCCACACATTATTAGAAGTACATTTTAAAGCTGCAAATTCTAGCACATGCAAGTTTTAATGCCAGCAACTTCCTGCT
>NW_008668697.1:55459-74995 GCF_000695815.1 Acanthisitta chloris
ATATATGTTTTTTTATATAGTAATGATACAACCACACAATAGTTTCTCCCAGGATCCCTGCTTCAGTACAGACTATACATACTTTGGTGACACATCAGGAAATGTGATATGATGCCATCACCTGATGCTGCCTCATTTCTGCAGAAACCAAAAGATAAGTTGGTTTCAAACTGAAGCTGAAATGCTGCTCTAAAAAAGTAAACAGACTTGTGCTTGTATTCTTGCTTTTGCCAAACAGTCATTACATGATACTTCATGAAGTTACCTAAGCCACGTTTGCATGAGTAGTTACTACCTGGAATTCTTATTTTCCGGGTGCCAAACTCAATACATCCTAGTCCAATCAACTGGAGTTGCAAATCAAGAGATTGTCAGAGACGCATCTAAAATGGCAACTGTGTTTTAAACATATGAAGTATTACACAATATCACCTACTTTGAAAAAAAAAAATTGTTTCTAGGTTCTCAGTTTAAGCACCTGCATTTTGTACCTCTAAAGTGAGAATAATCCATCCTCACTTTACAGAGACAACAGGCAAATAAGTTTATTCCTGTTCAGAAAATTCCCAGTTATACAAGGGAGGAAGGAGCATTACAGAAAACCAAAAGAAAAGAAATAACTAGACTTTTAAGTGTTGGAAAGTAAGCATTGTACCATAACAAGAAAACAGAAACACTGCTTGTGTGTGAGCTACCCTTTTCCTGAGCATGGAGTGAAGAGGGGACTTGTCAAAGGAAAAAAAACCAAACCAAATGACACACAGTCATGAAATTAGAGATCAGAATGCACAAAAATGAGGCCAAATTAAAACCCATCAGAAAGGGGAGCTTTAGCATTTCTTAAGAGCTTTCACTCAGAAGTATATTAGGACTTGAGGCAGTGGGATAGGAAGCATTAAAAAAGCATGTTTAAACAGCAAATTCCAATAAATTAGCAGCTCGTTCTGTCACAATGGAAGATCAGAATAGACTATTAGCTTGTACCTAGTGTCTCCCTCAACAACAGCTAATCACACATACCTTGCTTCATAAACAATCATCCCATCTAAAAGGTAAGAGCAGGTGCATTCCAATACAAAATAGTCAGGTAAAACTTGCCTTTTGAAAATATTGGTTTATAATTTGCCTAAGAGCAAGTCTCCTGAGTCAAAAACAGATTCACTTTGAGAAATGAACTCTGCATTGGTATTTTTTTAAACATTCCCAGGCAAACTGAATCAGTAATACAACTTGAACTGCCTCTTGAGAGCTCCATGCGGCAGAGCTGAGTTTTAACATTACGAAGCCCTTACTGAGGAAATACCTCACCCTTGCCAAGTTCTCATTTTGTGACAATTGCAAATAACTTGCTGAAAGTGAAGATGACAAAAAAAATGGGGGAGGGGAGAATATATGACTAGATTCTTTGTTTTATTCATAGGCACTGAGCTAAACAAACAGGATATATTCATATCACTTCACCTGTAACATTACCCCTGAGCTTACAACAGAACATGCACCTACTAATTTGGTTACACAGAGTTTAAAGTACTGCACAGTACAATACAAAGCAGCAACCCAAAGAAGCAGAAATGTTTTGTCACACTCACTGAAGTAACACAAGACATTCTAAGCTTCTACCTACTAGTGTTTTAAAGTCTATTGGTAGTTTGCATTAGCAATAAAGACACCCAAGTACATCACCTAAACAAAAACAAATCTGCATACATCAAATGTACATCATCATTCATTTCCAGAGTTTAACAGAGGCTGACAAGTTTAACTGTATATCATTAAAACCTTCACATCTAGGTACAAAACAGCTTCTATTGCTTATAATAGCAATTCTAAGTCCATAGTGAACCTCAATTCTAAAGTCAGTTACCTGAAAATAGAAGTCTAGTATAGCAACCATATCCGTGCCTTCAGGAAAGCACTGAGGAAGGAAAATGAAAGAGTCTTTAGGTAAAAATATTATACATTTTAAAATATCACTTTCAGAAAGACAAATTCAGCTATATTTTTGTCAGCACTAGGCATCATTAAAATAAATAGTTACATGTAACAAGTAGACATGTTAAATCAGGTTTAAAAATAACACAGCAGTGGCTGACAGTGAGGTAGGTATTAGGCTAGGTATTAAAATATTTTTCAGTACAGTACAACATCTCTTTACCCACAAACTGAAAAATGCATCTGGGATTTTTATAAAGTCATCTGTACAGCACAAATTATACATTTTATGACAAAAATTATCACGGCTATGATACAGAAAAAAGTTTAGAGGTGTTCTATTAGAATGGCTAAATATAAGTTTCTAAATGACAGCATTTTGATTAACAGTGTAAAACATACATTAATTTGTTCTATAATGTACATCAAATAAATTAAATATCTTCACAGACTATGAAGAAACCCCACCACACAGTCTTCAAAATACACAAAAAAAAGCTCAACCTTTTTTTCTTTCAAATAATAGCCAATTGCAAAGTTTCTATCTCCACTCTCCCTTTCAGACTGGAACCTAAAAGTAAAAGAAAGAAAAGACAAGGCAACATGTCAAACTTTTCAAAAAACCTGCATGAACTTGAGTAATGTAATTCCATAAAACTTCATGTAAAGGACACATCACTTCCGAACAAAAACATTTTACTAAGGGGACAGAATTTGCCATAGCAGCTCATCCCAGTTCACCCACTTGAGTGAATTAGCCTTGACATTCAAATACACACACAATTACCTACACATACACAAACTGACCTGAAGGTAAAGCAATGAAGAGCAAGATCCTGCTCTTGGAAGCAATAAAACTTCATGTAAAGGACACATCACTTCCGAACAAAAACATTTTACTAAGGGGACAGAATTTGCCATAGCAGCTCATCCCAGTTCACCCACTTGAGTGAATTAGCCTTGACATTCAAATACACACACAATTACCTACACATACACAAACTGACCTGAAGGTAAAGCAATGAAGAGCAAGATCCTGCTCTTGGAAGCATTCCTAAATAGGCCACAGTGGAATGAAACATCCCACACCACGCTGCACTGAAAGGGTCATTCCCTGACAACACTGACTAAACCAGCAGGATCTGAGGATCTAGCAGCAGCTCAGATAACAACCAGCCTGATGGCTGCACTCTTGATCGGGATGATTATGGTAAGGATGAAACCTAACAGAGGAACATGTACACTATAAGGGTAAGTAATTCTCTCCTGTCTGGCTCCTTCCATGGTACACACCTTTTACAGTAACCAAGCTCAGGAAAAACAGTAGTTACCTCATTCTTCCACCTGGAAGCAACTCCACTACATGGAATCTTTATGATATTCCTCATGCTGCCTCAAAAAGCTCTCAAGATTTTTGGAATGCTATGCGTTGAGCTAATGAGGGAGACTGCTTCAGAAAATAATTTAAGTATGCAAAATAAATAATCAGAGTAAGTCCTGGTTGTATGAAGTATGCTTTCTGAACATTTGATATGCAACCATCAACATGCAGAGCTTAATTTTCCATGTAAATGCCAGGAAGAGAAGAGTTGCACTTACAGCTCTCACTGCCATAGCCCCAACAGAGCACTAGGACAGAATAATGACATTCACAGAGGTAACTAACACTTCTAGGTGAGGTTTAGCCACACTGATGTCAGGGACATACACAACCTGAGTTCTTGTAAATTTTAAGCCAAATACACCCTCCAATATTAGGGAGGAAATGCTGGTTTCAATGTAAATAACTGAAGTTTGCCATAAGCTCAACAGACCAGTTATCAGCTGAAGCACTTCCCACCTAACTTCAATGAATAAGTAAAAACCACTTACGTAGCATTACTGAATCCAACATACTCATTACCAGCCATTTTATTCATGAACTGCATCACCTGTTAGAGACAAAGAGGGGGGGGAAAGCATGCTAACATTTTCACACATTAAAAAAAAGTTATCAATTTTCAACCCAGCCTTACCCTAAATCTTGTAAAACAATTTTAGAAATGCAATCGAAACCACTAAATGCTTAAATGACCAAGTACAGCTACAAAAGACAAAACATTACTACAATTCCACTTGCAATTCCCTTGCCACCTTGACATGTTTAACAATGAAATTAATTAAAAGGAATATATATTGTATAGTTATATAAAATAATTAGAACATTAACTTACATAGTCAAATTTTTCTGCATTATTTGCTCCTTGCTGCAAGAAAAGAAAAAATAATTTACAAAAATTGTTAAGAGAAGAAATAATTTAGTTCACTTAACAGTATTAGGGGTTTAATGCATATAACTAAGGTATGAGGCTAATTTAGAATAAGGTACTACAATCATTTCATACATTAATGAAAAAATTAAAGTGTTAGATAAGTCTTTAATTATCATTTAAATAATCCTATAAGAGTCTTATCAAACACCTGTTTGTTGGAAATTAATTTAAACTGAAAAAAGGTATGCTTTATTTTAAGTGCTCTCTATCCAAGTTTACATGCTTAGCATAAGTAAAAGCAGTAGCTAAAGCAAAAAAAGTACAAAAGTAATTACAATCAGGATAATTACAGTAAAAACACTAACTTTTTATAGATAGTAACCCAAAGGTATTCTCCTATTACCAACAGAGCTGAGCATACGGAGGGGTTCAGGCTACTGAATATTTCCATGGCTAGTGCCCATACTAAGAATTTAGATTAAAGACTTAAAATAAAGTGTTACCCCTTACTAAGAAAATAATTGCATTTAAAGAAAAAAAATCTGATTTGGTTAATATCTGATTAATGTTCTACCTATTAAAAATTATGTTAAACAGTTAAAAAAATAGAATTTCACATCACTGTGCTAACCATGTACAGGAAAATCTAAATTCAACTTAATAATGATGCTAGAGAAACTTAATTCTGAGGGTTGGGTTGGTTTTTCAGGGAGGATGAGGGGTGTTACTTTGGGGCTATTTCCCCCCCTGTTTAAAAGCATTCTCAAATTTTGTAGCTGCCAGTTAAAGATGCATACATTTTTTAGAGGTCTCTGATGGGTGACCTTTCACAAATTTCCCATAGCAAGAGATGGAAAGAGGAGTGGGAGGTAAAAATTAGCACACGGTCTAAGGGGAGTTCTTAATTGTTTTTAAGTAGCCAAGTAGAATTTTGAGGAAGTTTAAAAACCAATGGCATCACATACACAAAAGTGGAAACAAGGTATCTGGAGAAGATGCTCTAATACATAATTTTAGTGCTCAAGATACTCTCTTTAGAATAACAAAACTTTGCAAATCTCAAACAATTCAAGACACTACTTGCACGGTGCTTAGTGTGGAGATGGGGAAGGAAGTGGAAAAAATGGAAGCTTTGTATCAACCAGTATTTTACTTAATGAAATGCATAAAGCCAGTCTCATTTCCCACTCTGCATGTGTATTAGGGTGTTGCAGATAATCTTTGCAGCCCATGCATCAGCTCATCTACCAGAGGATGTGCAGTCACACACGTACATCACTAGTGGAAGGAACACCACGCTGCTTCGTCAAAATTAGGCGCCAGTGGTTACCTTATGCTTAAAGGCAAATAACCTTATTCTTAAAGGGAATAATCTCTAGCTAATCGGCAATAAAATTTAAAAAAAATTCATGATACATTTTATCAAAATGTTCCTGTATAATATACCAGAACACAAGTCTTAAAAATTTAACTCCAAATCTGTTCAATGAAAAATAATTAAAAGAAGAAATTACCAACTTCATTGAACTGTTGCAGTTGTCAAAATATTCCATAGATCCTAATGCTGTAAAATATGTAACAACATTTAAACCACAAAAACCTTTTCAACCTTTCAAATGCACAATGAACATCTTTTTTCTGGGAAAGTGGGTCAGCATTAGTTATGGGATGCTGCATTGATAATTGTATGGTTAGACATGTATAATAAATTGAAACAAGTTCTTTTGTTAAAAAAAAGAAAGAGGGAGAAAGGTATCATGCTTTCTGCAAAAATATAAATACATAATACTTCACTTCTTTGTTTTGCCCAGTAGAAAAAAATTCCGTTCAACAAAAACCTGGCTTTACCAGCAGCACATAAAATTGATGGGCAAAAGACTCAATGCAAACTTTCCATATCAACTTATTACAAAAAAGTTCACAACTAAACTTGTATGTTGCACTCAGATGATGCATTTTTAGTCCTTGATGTTCCACACACTTGTAATAGGTCTTGTCTATCAAACACAAAAGCATTATTACTGACATCAGACTGCTCATAGACCTAAACTATTTGCCTGAGTAAGCACACAATCAAGAACAACATGGATTTACAACAACATGTCACTGGAAGATCAAGAACTCGGTATGGATTTACAACAACATGTCACTGGAATAGAAAAGTCTGCTTCCATACACATGAGGACTAAAAAACCCAACATATTAGCTTCCCTCTTCCAGCAGCTGACAGACATGCTGCTCCTCCTAAAAAGCTGAAGAGACACAGTGGCAACACATCTATGATTAGAATTCCATTGCAAATATAAAATCCTAACATTCAGAATACTGAGCAGCTTTTCCTTCACAACCAATGTAAGAGACAAGAAAACTTCTGTTCTTCCCCAAGTGCTTCTTATTTTTAGCTTGACTTTGTAAAGCTATGAGGTTGGTGGCACTGTGGCAATATTCCTTAAACAGCATTTTTAAAGTTCAGATGCAATTCATCTGTCTAGAACATCAAAAAGAACATTCCATGCACTAACTCCACGAACACTTAGTACATTTATTGGAACATATGTTCATATACACACTCACTCATACATGCTTGTGTGTATATATGTATGAAAAAAACACTTCTAAATGAAAACGAAATTTAATTCAGAATGTCAAGACTGAAACAGTTGTATAGGCAGAAAATTCAAATGTGCAGAAGACAGCTCAGTACAATTTTGTAAACACTTTAAACCCCAATGGACACTATAGCTGTCAATCATAAATTTGAATTTTTTGACTGTGTCAGGTTTAAGTGATCTTCCCTTTTTTTTAATGCAAGTCTATTATTCGTATTTCTAGTAGAAAAATACAAGCAGTTGCAAAGGCTGCGTGACCACATAGGAAGGAGACCCATGGCCCAGAGCTTGCAACAACAAAATTAGGCAATATTAATTAGAAAAGTAGTTACTTTTCATAGGTCAACATACAGTTTATGTGATTAGACCACATACGCTCACACCATGTGTCTCTTGTTAATTGTTGAATTTTGAATCTAAACAAAGCTAATAACAACAACTGAATCATAAGAATGTTATCCCCTATTAATAAGTTATTTAAAAATTAATTTCTGCAATCTTTAAAACCAAATTTATAATCTAACACTATCCTGTGATGAAAATATCCATAAACAAAAAAATCATATTACTATGTTGATGTGCAAGAAAACTTTCTTTTGCATTTGGGCATTTTTCATTAAACTAGCTACTAATATCTTTATTTTAGCTCTCTCTACTTACGAATTTTCAGATTTTGTGTGTTAATCTGGACCTATGAGCACTGGTGTCTTGACTGTTTAGTGCACCATATTCAGCTCAAATTCCTGAGAGTACACTGCCATAGACAATGTTTGGCCCACTAAGACCAATACTATTTCTATTTCAAATGCATGTAAGATTTTTTCTGTTTAAGCACATATGTGACCAGTGAACACATGTCATTTCACAGAATCTCTACCACAGATTCTATGTCAAGGGACATCCAGTACATCTAAGCTCTAATAAAAAGCAAGTGCAGAATAACATGGACATATGTTCTAGCCAATATTAGTTACTACAAGAAAATTAATAACCCAGAAAGAGAGCATATGTCACCAGACTAAAGACAAGTATCAGGCAGAGAAGATCACAACACCAACACATATTTTCATGTGGTATGTATGCACATTCACACATCAGTCTACCAGGAAGGAGAACTGCAGTGACAGCCAGAGCAATTAAGCCAAATCACTACTACGTATTGTACCTATATTGTCAAATAAACCAAATCAACTAAGCATTTTCCTCCTGCTCAAGTATTAGACTGTAACTGCATAGGTTTCCTTAAACAGCTGAATCCTGACAGCAAACAGACCCTTGGCACAGATAGACAGCTTTTTTCTACCCCTCTGCCTCATTTATTTTATGACTTATCAGCATATTTACAGAGTTCTTAAGTATATCACATACACCTCTTAAATTCTGTCCAAAAATAAAAAGCTTTCACTGAATTAGGTTTTTTTCAGGGTCAGCAAGATCAGCATTTTCACTTTCTCATACACCACATTTTTTGCAAGGACTATGAATATTGCTATCCTGCCCCCAACACATCTTAATGCTTCCCAGGTTAATTCCAGAGCACAGAACCTTCCCTGAGCATTCAAGTTGAACACTGTCAGGTCCTGCACACAGCTGTCAGCACTTAGAGGATTTACAGATGCTGTATTTGCCCAAATGTTTGCTGCTAGATTAGCAAAAACTTTATCTACAGATGGAATGTTAAAGCATACAATAAAAATGACTTTAGATTAATCCCTTGTCCTCTGGTGATTCCTTCCACAGCCATCTGCCTTCTTCTATGTATTTCACTCTGAACCCTTCCTCTTCATCTCACCTGCCCCCCCTAATGTGACAGTCAGTAAAGGTAACATGGACTGACAACCACTGATACTCCTGGAGTTGACAAGCTTTGAGAACTGAGTTTAAGGTTTATGAAAAAACAACAAATCAAAGCAGTAAAATCCATTCATATTGCAGGCAATAAAGACTTTTCCCAGTCAATGTGATGGACAGAAAGCTGCACTGAATCTGTACTAATCAGCTGAATCATCTTCTGTCAGGCACCTGTATTTCCTGGGAGACATGGAAAAATGTACTGTTTTATCTAATATCACTTTTCCAAACACTCCTGTAATTTCCACTACAATTTTCTTCTGATAACAATTATTTGATAATGGTTATAACCATGTAATTATGCAACCAGTAATAAAGGCAAATGGCTGGACAATTATCAACAAGGGAAAAAGTCCTTAGGGGTTTTTTTTAAATTTTATTTCATTAAAAGTGACTCACAGGATGTTCTTATTTTTATTGCAGATATATATGCTTTAAACTGCTGGAACACTCTGTGGAGTGTAATGCAAGTACAGTTAAAACAGAGCCAAGAGTTAAGGCACCAAAATCTAATCACTTCATAGTCCCAAACATGTGACAGTAGGAGAATAATTTAAGCTGGCAGAAGTATGATATAGTCACACCTAAGTGACTGAAACAAATGTACAACTTAGCATGCACATACCCTTAATTATTTATTATTATGAATAGCAATATACCAAATAGTTTAGATCCATATACCAAATTCTTACAGCAGTCAGAACCAGGTATGTGATGCTAAAAGCCCTTTTCCCCCCCCCCCTATTCTGACAGAGAGATTACTCCAAGCATCATCTTTTATCCACAAGTAATCATAACCTGTGCCAGACTCTAAGGACAGCTGTGTGCAAGATCATGTATACTAACAGCTGCTAAATTCAGTACAACGTTGGTGAATTTTGAGACTTTTTGGATCAATTTCTCAGAAAGAGATAAAATAAGAAATCACAAAGCAAGTAAAATCATTCTTAACCATGAAATAGTTATCAACACACTATTATTAGATAAATGTGTCATACATGGTGAATTCAACTATGTTTACTCTCTTTAATTTTCCTGGACTCTAAGAGCCACACAGAGTCTTCAAGACATGTAACACCTTAAATAAAGAGAATGAATGCAGAGGAACTGAGGGCAAAACATGAGTTAATGAAACCACCTTTTTCAGAAAAAAGTAAGTTTGCTATTAGATCAAATATAAACGTCAATTAGTTAAACCACTGGTTAGCAGGAATACTGGTAAGTTGCAGATTGTAAAGTTTCTTCACAAAAAATACAGCTATTAAGTAATTTTGCACGTGACCCTCTATGTAATTTTCTTCAGAATATGTTTAGCTTGGTTAGTTATTCGTATGATAAATGGTATCTTAGTGAAAGCAGTACATAAAATCTACATTTTAATCACACTAAGAACAAATAATGGAGTGTGATAAGGAAGATATGTGTCCACTAGACGTGCAGTGACCACATGCAAAAACGTTAGTGCAATGCAATACTCTAAAGAACATTATAGAAAGAAAGAAAGAAAAATTAAAACAGCAAAACCAATCCCCCAACCTTCTAACAAATATCACAGTTGCATGCAGTAAACAAATCCATGTTATCTATTCAGAAGTACACCATTTATCAAGGACTAAGTGCCTTCTGCAAGAGGCACATGCTTGTGTTTTGCCTTATGATCAGTAGGGCATGTTGTAGTAGGACTAACATTTTGACATTTCAGACAAATGTGTTAAGTCAGATTTTAAAATTCACTATTGTCCAAGTGAATTTCAATGCTCAACCTTAAAAAATATTAAATGTGAATAAATTTACCTGTCATACTTAAGGCCATTTTCTTTCACCTACAGCTATTAAAGATAAATGTCTTTAAGCAGAAGTTCTTACACCTTCTTTAAATATAAAATAACAGAAAATCATGATCTAGGTAACTTTAAAATCAACAATTTGGAAATAGGAGGTAGGAAACACACTGTAGCTAACAGACTTCGATATGCAACCAAGAAAATAGGCAGTAAACAAGATTTTTAGACCTCTGAACAGTATTAAGTTTTCCACTTAAAAACTCCAGGGACTGACATATTCCCCAAAACTCTATTCGGGTACCCTTAGAGAAATATTTTTGTACCTGTGGCTACCAAAAAAAAGGCAGAAAATACAAGTAAAGTATCTGGCAAACATTAGCATTACATGGAGTTTGTATCATTAATAACTTCAAGAAATATATACAACTGTTCTATGGAAAATAAAACACAGTTTTCCCAAAGACTAAAGATCATGGACTAAAGCTAAAGATGTTAAGTCATTATTCAGCCATGGTCTACTCAGAAAAATATGAGTAACTGTTTCCAAACACACTTATTTAAGAAAGCTCATTTAACATCCCAACAGAAACAACGTAACAGAGAAGCTAAACATAATTTAGTTGTACAGTATGTTAATAGCACACAAATTCAATATTAAGACTGAGGTTTGGATATAGCAGCATTGCTCCTGTACACACTACAGTATCTCCCATTTCTTCAGCACAGCAAGAATTACTCTTGTAACTTTATGCTATACAAAAGCATTAGACATTCACAAACATATTTCTGAGTGCTACATATTCCTGAGGAATATACTTCCTCAGCATTTAACAAGTATGAGGCAATGCTCAAGAGAATATCAAGTGTTGTGCAGCTAAAGAAGGAAAGAAAATTAATACCACTAAGGAAAAATAATATTTCAGTGGCACCATTACTGTTTAAAAACTGCTATAGTAAACTCTGCAATTGTTTGGAAGGGTTACTGCGTCTGAGCTATCAGAGCTTGGCTACCTGCCACTGACCAAACTGCCATCAGATACTGAAGACAAAAAAAAAAAAAAAAAAAAAAAAATCAAAAATTGTTCACAACATGTATAAAACACTTTTTCTACATTCTGTTAAAATACTCCAAGAGAAACTAAAAATTAACTTTTTACCTTGATTAAAGATGTGATCACAATTGCTCCAGCATTCACCATAGGGTTATGAGGCCTGTCTGTGAAAAAAAGTTTCCAGTTACAAATATATTCCAAGACACATTTGTCATACAGTCAAGTGCTTAAAGGAAAAATTATTCTATATGCATGTATGACATAAAGCTATTATTACAGAATAGCCATTATATAATTCTAAAGTTTTAAAAAATACTGTAATCCAACACTATGCACTTTTTGTAATTCAGAGCAAAGTATTTTAGAGCTTAGAACACACTCAGCCTTATCTCTAGCGGAGAGAATGAGCCTTTTTTACGTAAATACGTCCAGTATTTAATAGTCCAGTAAATTCAGTTTGGCATCACTTCTTTCCTTGAAAATTATGAATCCTCAGTGGTGCAAGAATTGATCAATGCAACACTTGCAAGTGGAATAACCCCTATAGGGCTTTGCAATTTTTCCCACAAGTTACCACATCTCAATGATTTTAAAAGTGTCTAACAGGTCCTTTAAAAAACAAAAAAAGAAGGGGCACAAAATCCCGTTCCTGAATTTGCTTATTGCTGTAAATGAATACAAAATCCTGATTCTTTCTTAAGAATCAGAGGTTTCTGCTAGCAGATTCTGAAATGCAGATTCTAGAATTTACCTTGATTCATAGCTGATTTGCATACACCTGCTACATTCAAGTTTTCCTTTTTATCACTGATCTCTATATTAACAGTACTTTTGCATTCCCAACTCATTCTGGCTGCTCATGTGAATAAATCACCTTTTTAATCTTCTTTTTCCAGAACAGCTTTCCTTCTTAGATTTCTTACTTTTCCCGAATTCATCATCTACCTCTTACAGTTACCTTTTTCTTAATTAACTAACATTTTTGCTATGCCTTTTACCTAAGACATTGGCTTTTGAGGGTTCTGATGTCTGAAAACCTCAACCAATTCCCACTACATTAATATCATGACAAGTTTGAATTCTTTTTTTGCTGTTAATTTTCCTCCAAATTTGGCTAATTTAAAAACCACACAAAAAGTGTCCAATATTTTTACCTATGATATACAGGCATGTACACTAAAAGGAACTTGAGATGACTGGATTTTTTGTAGATTAGTCTGAAATACACAGCACACACACACTTTCCTATGAAAATTCCACTGGTCATGGTCAATGGCACTTAGCCATCTATGACTATCAGATAATCTTCAAAAACTAATCACCAAATTCCTTTCAGTATTTTTCAGAAAGTCAATATTAAAAGGAACTTCTAAATAAACCAAGTTATTCTGTTAGTGGAAAAATAAGACCTTCTGTCCAAAACAGTGAAGCTCTCCTAAAATACAAACTTACTGTCTAGATACTATTTTTAAAGTTGTTAGTGCCATTTCTTATCTCCCAGAAACAGACTCATTAATTGTTCTGATTTCACTTGATTGTACTTAAGATCCACCTATATCAAACATCCTGTTGTGCTCTACTAATGCAAACAACCAGGGCCAAATATATCTGACTTTCGATTAAAACCAGATTCTGAGTGAGGAAAAATGTAGCACTTCCATAGCTCCTTAGGGACCAAAAACCAGAACACTACCAGAAGATATTACGAGTCAAATGACCAATCACAGTACCACAGACTGCTGGTCTGAAGGGACATCTGAGGTCATCTCCTCCACCCTCCCACTCAACGCAAGGCTATTGCGAAGGCTACACCAGGTCAGTCATACCTTTATCTCAGTCTTGAAAACCTCCAACTGTGGCAAATCCTCTACCTCTCCAACAATCCTGTTCATCCTAGAGGACAAGTTTATGCTCACATCCAATCTGCATCTCCCAAGCCTCAGTCTGGGGCCACTGGCCCTTGTTATTTCATCTGCCACCAACAAGAAGAGTTACAGAACTCATCTTTGCAACTGCTCTTCAAGAGTTTTAAGAAGCTTCCAGGGGAGCCCCTAAGCTCCCCTTCCAACTGCTTCTGTGTGCTTCCAATGTGCTCTGGACAGCACAGGACTCTGGCATCACTCCACTGGCCTCACCAGTTTCTCAGTGTTCTCCTTGAACAGGGGATCCCAACTCTGGACACACAGACACAACACTGGTCTCACACACGATCAGAACACACTGTCACCTTCACTTCTTGCTCTAGCTATGTTTCTCTTTTTTCCAGTCCATAAACACACTATCATACACAGCTCATCCTAAAAGTATTTTTAGAAATATTTTGCTCCTGATTTTTCTGCACATCTCTATAGTTTCAATCTTCCACACTGTGTAAAAAAAAAAAATCAAAACCAAAACAAACAACCAAAATCCACATCACATGTATATTTGAATAAATATTTGGCATTTAGCAACTCAAAAGCTTATCAATGCTATATGTCCACACTGACAATACACTCTCAGAAATTTCTACTGCATCTCATTTCTTTGAGGATGTCACCACTTACCTTCAATGCCACAAGGCATGCTTGGTTACATTCTCCTCTACTCTGAAGATTCCTGTCTTTGACTGCTTAATGTATCTGGCTAAATGTACTTGTTCTGGCCACTTGACAATTAACATCTCCCACACATGAAGAAGGGCAAGAACCTTTTGATAAAAAAACCCCCATGGACGTTTCCGAACCTGCTTGCGAAACAAAGCTGAGTGTTGTTCCCCTCTTGATGAGTCAACGAAAACATCATTGTGGGAGCCTTAACAGCTAAGAGGAGGTCCAGTAGTCTGGCACACCACACTCTAACAAAAGCTGTCCTTCAAGAGTCTTTCCTACTGCTGCCCAACACCAGCATAGCACAGAGCTGTGTAGGACACCTTCCACTGACCCACTGCTGCCTCTTCTAAGCAGAATAAACCCTGTCAGAGTCTCCAGGTCCCAGGAAAGCAGTTTTCACTATTATCTGCACAGCATCAGATAATATGAGCCAAATACTTTCCATACATGGATTTCTGTAATTGACAGAAAACCTCCTGTCTTGCCAAAACAGCTGCAGGCTTCCTAGAGAGGTGGTCGATGCCCCAAGCCTGTCAGTGTTTAAGAGGCACTTGGACAATACCCTTAATAGAAGACTGTGGTAGGTGCCTTCCAACTGAAATACTCTATTCCACAATGAAGAACCTTTCCACCGACTAAAGATATACTGGCCTTTTTAAGGTCAAGGATGCCTAAATAAAATCTGACAATCTGAAAGATTCCTGGTAATTTCAAAGAAGAGATGTCTTCCACTCCCATCAACAACACTTCAATTCCCAGCTCATTTTTCACCTCTTAGGGATGTATAGGTTCTGACACTACATTAGTTTTTAAGCAAAGTCATACACAGATCTATTTTTAAAGCTGCAGCCACTACTGATTTGCCTGATAGTGGGTGCCATCAGCAAGGGGATTACAACAAAGCATGAAGACTGATACTATAACTGCAAGTTTGCCAAAGAGGTAAACAAATTCATCCCTTAATCTTTAGAAAGCTGCAGAACTAACTGACACATACTAAAATCAAACACCCACACACACCTTCTCTATATATATATTACTGAATAATAAAGGCAAAGATTTGCTCAGACTGAAAAAATAAATATTTTACACAGCTTCTCTGCAAGTCACTTATATTGCTGTATCATCTCAGTATACCTCAGAGTAAACTCTGTTTTTTATCCTTAATGAAAAGCACAAGTCATAATAACCCTTTGCCTTTTGCTGGGGTGCTCTAATTCAGCCTAGCACTGATTCAACATGCACCTTTGTTTAGGTGCATAAACAATGCACCTAACAACTCCAAATAGTAAATATATTCTTTACCATCACAACACAGTTTTTCCTGTGGGAAGAAAACACTCGTCTAGAACAGACTTTTACATAGAGAACAGCAATATATTTAACAGGCATATCTAAACTCAGTAAAGAATAAAATATAATCTATTTAGTTACCTAGAAAAATCTCTCCACTGGACATCACTACAGAATGGTGAAAAATATGTATTTATTTAATATCTCAAAACTGCCTGACAATTAGCACAATTGCTCTGGCAACCTGCCATGCAATTATGGCATATGCAAAGTAAACTTTTTCCCTAATAAGCTCAAATTACAACTCTTTTCCTCTGCCAGTTCTTCTGACCTTTTTGGTTCATCACTGGCCTTAGGCCTTTGCTGCACGACTGGTTTGCAGACAGCACAGCAAGCAGAGGCTGCCACACACACACCATATGGCATTTTAATACACAGAACAGCTCACTGTGCAAGCTCTTTCAGAAATGACATCAGAATGTGTTTGCCTGATAAAAAAAAACTTGCAGAAAGAATTCCATCTTTGGTTAAGAATATCCTTTAGTCAAATAAACAATTTCCTGTCATTCTCTCATTCAATTACAATACAGCTTTTATTACTGCACCAAGTTGCATAAATGATTATATTACTGGGCTAATTCTATAAATAATACTCAAGAGAATGTATGTGTGGATAAGGGACACTAACTGTTCATATATACAGGTATTGTCAGACATGTTGCATCGTGAACAATACAGGCATGAAAAAAACTGTAAACTGCTTAAGGACCACAAGCAGGAAAATTATTCCTGATAATGCCTGTTTCAGACACATTCTACCTAAAATTTCTGATCTACTTCAATCCACTAGAATAATCTTTTTAAAATGAACATGGGAATTGCTTTACTCTTCCAGAAAACTGAATTTGTTGGGTGAGCCACAGATTCCCTTCGATAAAAGTTTTAAAATTTAATACTGACAAGGTTGCAGAAGCTTCCAAATTTCCACCACACAGCACAGATCTTACTTAAAACGTAGTAGCAATTTTTCATTATAAGTTGGCATATTTAGCTATAATTTACAATTGTCTTATAGTCTTCATTCCTTCCTGCTTCAATCTCAATACTAGTAAACACTGAAATAAGTATAAAAAAAATAGCTTCAGGTGCACATCCAACCAGTTTTCAAAAACCTGTGTATCACTTCACACAATCTTGAGTACAAACATGAAGTTCAACTATATCTGAATGTTTAGAAAGCAAATAGATTAAATACCTACATATTTTTTCAATTTTCAAATCTGTTCTTCAAAGTATCTATATATGATCAAGCTGACAAATACTCTGCATATCTAAACCGCATATCAATTTAAATCAACAAGTGTAATTATTTCTTCCTTCCTCTTCTTTCACTTGCAGAAACTTTATAATTTATTATAAATTGTCCTATTTAACTACCTCCTGTTTTAGTCTTTCACTTAAGGACTGTATAAGAGGCCATTCAAGACAGTTCTAGCACTTTTTTCTCCTGTCTTTCAGCCACAATCACATACTTAAAAATTAAATTTTCTATCCTGTGAATTAGCCTTCTCTATTAATTTCATGCCCATTGGTCAAACTTTCAAATCCAAATCCTGATTTTTCTTATGCTTAACAGTCTTATAAACACTCCTAAATTATAACAGTCATGTAAAAGATCACAACCACCATCTCCCTCTATAGCTCAATTTTAAAAGTAGCAATAAAAAGAACATAATTATTATACTGTCATTCTATTAAAAAGAGAATAAACAGAACACCACCAGATAAATGGGCAATTTTCAGCACCATCAAAACTTCTTTTTATGTATTAAAGCTTTTGCACGATATGAAAGACAAGTCTTCTTCACACTGTTATGACACTGTATGTGTTAAAACTAGGAAAGCAAAAAAGTCAAAGCTTGACAAAATGCTTAATTCCCTCTTGGTAATATCTAGACATGTTGGTACTTCATCACCATTTACTAACACAATAAAAAATAATTGCCAAGATACATTTGATTTTTAAGTATGTAAATCTGATTTTAAGGGATAAACATATATACAAAAATTTGTATACATGTATTAACATTTTAAATAGAATTATGTATCAATACATTAATATAGATATTTAAGACAGAATTCACTACAGTCCTTGACAAAAATATCATCCAAACCCTATGCTGTTAGTTAAATATTAATTGCAATACCATGGCAACAGAAACGTTGTCTGTTCTCTTACTGAGACAGATCCGCTAGAAGAAACATTTGTTTCAGAGACAACATCCAGTATTTCCTCTAAGGCTACATGAGTCATCCTTCTCAGTTTTTTGCCATAATTTGTTTTAAAATAGCACTTTCATGCTTGAGAATTAATATAATATGAACAAGAAATAATCTAGATATGTACTGTATGAGAAATCCTTGCTAAAACACCCCTGCCACAGGAAAACAAATAAAATAAAAAACATTGTTTTGAACCAGTAGCTGAATTCTGCTTAGAATAATCTGTGGGAAGATGTGTTCAACTTCGCCTTCTGGAAACTAGTCAGTGCTGCCCTTTGGCAGCAGCACCTGCTTCTCAGAAGGCTGAGAAGTGATATACATCTTTCTAAAAACCAATTTAACACCTTTGATTCTTTTGCCACGTTTTACAGAAGGCATGACTAGGCAACACTTGCTACCAACAATAAATACAAATTTCAAATACCTGCATTATCAAAATTCTTTGGGTTTTCCTACAGCTCCGTAACTAGCAAACAAAAGCAATAAAGCATCTCCTATTAGCATTCCAATTAGGCAAAAGTGACTGACAACAACTGAGTCTACCTTGTTGATGGCAAAATATTTTGGGACACTGTCAAGTAGTAAGACAGTGAAATGGAAAGGCTGAAAAACCCCACAACTGTGTAGGTTGTTCTATAATTTTCTAAAATTAAGTTATTAACTATTATTAAGTACTGCATTATTAAGTATTACATCTCTTACCATCTTCATTCAGGAACAATTTGTTGAATCTTAATCCACTGGGCTCTTTACCGACATATCTGTGCACATACTCTGTGCCAAGATCATTAACAGCAATAGCATATTTCAAAGGCTTCACGCAGGACTGAAGACAAAATGGAACTTTGGTATCTCCAACAGAATGCCTGGAAAAACATAGATGAAGAGGTTTGAAATCTGTTTGTTGGCTGTGGCAAGTGGAGCCTTAAATGCTTCATCTATTCTTCAGCATACTAGGACTGTGAACAGTAACACCCCCAAAAACAAAAGCATATTAATACTCTCATTCTAAAGAACCTAACAAGAAGATTTAAAGGTTTTAGCAACAGCCTCCACCAGCCAAGCATAACAAAGTCAGTTCCTGATGACTACTGCAGATGTAACAAAATAAAAGCAAGTTCAGAAATGGGTTTGTACCAGAGGGGAGAAAAAAAAAAAAAAAAGAAAAAAAATCACCTCAGACCTCTAGTATCACATGCAAACCACATACTCAGCAGGGTAGAGCTGACCCAAATACAGCCATTTATGTCTATATCAACAAAGACATGACACAATTTGGTCTTGGAATTTTAGGACAAAAATCAGATGTATTTACATTCCCTTTCATAACGGCAGAGGTATTTTAGAACAACTATTAAATGCTCTCTTTTGCAAAGTTCACTTTCTGCATCTATGTCAGACTGCATCAAAGAATGACTCATGCAAGTAGCATATGCCACATCTAGAGCAAAAGGCTTGAAGCAATCACTTGTCTGATGGCAAAACCAGAAGTGTATTTGCTTCTTTGCAGAAAACACAAGCAGGTTTCAGAGAAACTCATGAAACCATTTCGCTATTATAAAAGCTAACGTTACACAACTTTAAACATTACAAAAATTAACATTACCAAAACTTTCATTAGTACACGATGCAATAACCAAAACAAAGCAAAATGCCAATATAAAATATTCAAAAGGGAGATTTTTTCCAAGTTGTTTTACTATGAATAGAATATAATTCAGATACTTGAGCAGGGAGAAGAAAAAAAAACCACTTCAGCTCACTTTTGCAGCTGCTGCCCTAGAGATTACAGACCCTATAGCTAATGAGAAACAAACACAGATCGCAACAGATGACATTAAAATGAATTCCAATCCACAGGCACCATAAGCAAGTGTGAGGCTCTCTCA
>NW_008668697.1:75009-90610 GCF_000695815.1 Acanthisitta chloris
ACATGCAGTATGACCACACCAAAGCAAAGCACAGACCAGCAGACACTCAAGCTGATGAGCATCTCACATTGTCTAGCCAAAGGTAGGCACAGAGCTCATGTTACTCCTCAGCTAGATGGTGTGAGATATCCCTTTACATCTTAGGCCTCTAATCGTCTCCACTACACTGAGTTACTAATAAAATAATAAACGTAAAATCACTCTGATTATATCTAAGACTTACACACACCCTTACGGGAGAAAGCTTAATAAACCTGAAAAGCAAAATCATACTAAGTTCTGTCCAGTTTCCACACCTTCATTTTCTTTTTAAAGAACCTGGATCTGAATTTTTTCAGTGACACATACAGGTTATATATTAATGCTACAGCAAAAACATTAAAATGCAGGGAAGGGACTATCTCTTAAGTACATTGTGACCTATACCAAAAATAATATAGCTTGGCACACAGGTACTATTAGACAAAGCTCTTCAACTCCCAAACACTACAGAAACACTGTCTCTATACTGCCCTTTAAATACTCCAACAGCAAAACCTAGAAGTTACAATATACCTCTGTCCATCGACGGTGCAAAGCGAAACACCCCACAAATCAGGGCTGAACTTGGCCAGTTGTGGAATATAGTCAGCAACCTGACACAGTGTGAGATAGAAAGAGAGACATTACAACATCCAAAATATTTAACTCTATGTTAATTAAAATAAATGTCAATGGAAAGGACACATAAGCTCTAACTGAGCTATTCCAGTAGTAATTACCAGGCATATCTAAAACTTCAATACAAATTCTTCTATTCACTAGATCATTATCAAATAAAACATTTTTTCAAAGCAAAAATTTCAGTACATCTAAGAGGAATCTGTGTTACAGCATGTTCAGCATTTTCAAATAGTAACCATCTGGGATTTTTCAATTAATGTATTGAAAAGAAGCATTAGAATAAACTTTATTTACTAACCAAGGTACAGTGTTGATAGTCACTTCTGTCACACAAGCCAGCTAGTTATGTAGAGGTGAATAATTCTTCTATAGACTTAGTGTAGCCTGATAAATTATACAGCAGTTTTACAGGTTGTGTAAAATCAAGGCAGAACAGTGCCGTTTTCAGATTGCAATGTCAAAACTCTACAAGATTGTTAAGGGTTATGAGCTGTATTTCTAAAACAGTTCACAACTTGCAGACATAACTGAACTTCCAAAACTCTTATCAAGTTATCAGTTTAACACTGCTAGAAGTGTTAAGAAAAATCTGTCAACTTAACAAATAATGGATTTGGCTAATATCAAGGAACATGCAGAAGTCTGAAATTGAATTTATAAACACGTTACCTTTCCTCCAGATTGTTTTTTCGCACTTTCATATAGCTCATCAATATGGGAAGTAAACGACATGAAATCTGGAATGACAAACTTCCTCCTGAAAGCTTGAGTAAGCAACACAATATTACTCTGTACACACCTGCAAAAAGTTAAAAAAGGCTATTAGTATTTTGACAATGTACAGTCAAAAAGCCTAAGCAGCAACTACATGCAATTTAAACAAGGACCTTGAAGTTACATGCCTACAACAACAAGTCTTTCTAATAAAAGGCTTTGAATTTGTTAAGTTCTATTTGAATTTGAACTTGTTAAGTTCTATTTTTCTTTTAATTTATTTACCATAGTTTTAGTGCATTCATTTTTATTCCTTTCTACTTAAAGCTCTCTTTTGAAGTTTCAACTGTGAAGCTGTACTGCAGGGTACTATCAACCTGCCTTCAAGTAGCATCTCAGCTTGCAAAAGGGATCTAAGCAACCCACTTCTTAGGATCAAGCTACGTGAAGGTTATCTAAGCCAGGCTCTGCCCAAAGAAGTGCTGATTTCAGAGTTAGATCAGACTTGTGAGGTCCAGGGTTGGTTTCTCTCGCTTCATTGTTTCACCATGAACTAAGTGAGAATGCTGCCAACAGGCCAAACCGAAATGTGACTCTACTTTAATAAGAACAAAACCCTGTGGAAAGACTTGATAACATCTCCTAAACTAAGTTTACAGTGAGCAGTTAACAGTGAGCAGTACTGCAAGTCTCTTGCTTCAAACCATCAGCAGTCAAGGAATCCTCGCTGCCTTTTAACCCAGAACACACTGAACCCTATCATCCACACCCTCTGAATATCAGTCCCATCTGGCACATTTAAAAACCTGATGAGGTAAAAAGGACTTATCTAGGACAAACAGAAGGGAAGGATGAAAACACAATGTGAGACATGCCGCAAGAGGTGTCCGTGGGTGAGGGGGTGAGCAGCAGCAGGGGTGGGATTTGGGAGCCATTATCATGTCAATTGAAATAGGACCTGATAAAGGGTATTAACAGTCCCATCCAGTGCAAGGAAGAGAAAGGGAGGTTTAACACCAAACAAGCAGTTCCATTAACACATTCATACCATGCTTTCTGGCAGCGTTGACAAAAGCAAAAGCATACTATTAATGAAGGCAAATGGACAGGTAAGAGCATCTAGGCACATGCTACAACGGAAAACATATCCTTCCAATGAAGACTTATCCAGAAAAGTAAAAAATTAAATTTTATGGAAATATTTTCACTTGGAATAGATACTTCCAATAATCCTGTTATTGAAAGTCATCATCAGTTCAAAATGAAGGTGCATGG
Organism: Acanthisitta chloris; assembly: GCF_000695815.1. Taxonomy (NCBI): domain Eukaryota; kingdom Metazoa; phylum Chordata; class Aves; order Passeriformes; family Acanthisittidae; genus Acanthisitta; species Acanthisitta chloris. The sequence goes on from NW_008668697.1 coordinate 77,662, forward strand.
AAACCAGTGAAAGGACTGAATTATCCTCCCTTTAAATCTCCTCTCTTTTTTTAAACTTCCATTCAATTTTAACTCCTTTGTACTTAGACAACTTTATCCCCAATTCAGCTGACAGCCATTTCAAATGCTGGTAGGCACTGCTCTTCCAAAACAAAAGAGAAATGGTAGAGAAGTTCCTGTTTTATATACTGTCACCTTAAAAACTTCTGTTTGCAATACACTGCTTTGTCAGTTTATGTTAAAGTTGCAATTTAGTCGGTTTTATCATATTTTGTTTCTGTATCTGCCAAATAATCCCGTTTGGTTTTGCTCCCAGCAGCCTCCAATTACAGTTAGTTACTCCAGGTGCAAAATCCCTTTCCAAAAGTAATTAATAACACCTGATGGCAGCTGTGTGTGCAGGAGTAACAACATAATATGCACTAGGTTTAAACTTCAGATGCAGTTCTACATCGTCTGTACCACCCGGACAGCATTAAGCACTCTAAGGGAAAACAAGCAATAAATAAAAAGTAGTATCAAAGTTCCCCTAAACCTACTAGAACAACTCAATACAAAACGTGAACAACAACAAGAAGGCAGTAATGCACTGAAATACTGTCCTCTGAGATCACATTATCTTTCTAAAACAGGAGGGGCATTTCTATGCTTACGATGTACATCAAGTCTAGGACACTCACTTCAGTAGTTTCATCTTTCTAATCTAGAGATTGAAACATGGCCAAAAATTGCTATGCTGGTTAAGGACATTACCTACTGTTGTTACCAGTTGTTGTCTGCAGACTCTGCCAAAGGCAGTGTCCAGGTATTTCTCCTGGCATTCCTTAACCCAGGAGTTGTAAGAATTCACAGACCAAATAAAATACAAGGGTTCAAGTCATCTAGATGGTTATTTGGAACTACTACTGCATGGACAAAATAAGAGGGGTCTCAGGGTCCCTTTAACAGGGCAGTAATTTTCAGCCAACACCTCATGTCCTCACAAGCTATGACAGCCCCTAAAATCCTGCAACTGATATCTCCTCCCCACAGGAGTATCAAACTGCTTTGTGTTCCAGGCAACCCTTTGGAGATGGCTTGGCCTCAGGCTCAGAAGTGGAGCAGTAGGAAAAGAACACAGGGAGAAATTTAAGTAAATTAATTGTCAAACACTTGTATGACCTGAAAGTAACAGTTTCAGGTGTTTTGGAAACTGCATCTTTGGTCTCTAGAATATAGTTTGGATGACTTAGTTTTCTTTACCACACAACTTATGTTTATCCATATTCCATTTTTAGCTCAGGCTGCTGATTACTGCTTCCCTACGAACTGTTTGCCTACCTATATATTCAAACACTTAGACAACAAAGTGTTATGTTGACAAATCAGATATTAATATTCTAAAATAGTGGAATTCCTCTACATCTTCTGTCAAAGGATTGCTCAAATAGGACAAAAATATTTATTAACACCCAGGTTAAGCTTCTCTAAAATTAAAGTTTTCCTCAGGAATTTCTACCTATGACGAGAGAGCAGTACAGCTGCTCAGCAGCAAATAGAAAACCCTGTTTGAGATCCAGCAACACTGTCAGGTTTATGCTCAGAACATCACACACCCAGATTGCTGCTTCTTACCCGCAGATCAGAGGAGATTTGGCTAGCAAGACCACAGTTCTGGGTCAATAAAGTGGGACAGACAGCACCTTGTGATAAAGGCTAATCCTACAAAGCCAAGTAAGTTATTCTGAAAGAGAATAGGGTTTAAACTTCAGAGTTGTAACTGCTACTCAGTAGCTATCATCTCATTCAAACGTACACCATTCTCCAACTAACTCCATTCCAATCGCCTTGTGGCTTTCCTTCCCCTCCTCCATGTCCCCCCACCACTGAGCAAAATATTTTTAGGTAAGAAATAAGGCTTTCTGCAAGTTGTGCATTTTTCTGTTAGGAACATGCCATGAGTTAAAGGAAAAGCTAAAAGGGGGAGGAGGATTTCTTAAAAATTATTAGAAGTTTCTCTACAAATTAGTTACAATAGGACATGTCAAAATGTGCACACTTTGTAAGGAAGATTAGCATGTACAATCTTCCATATTTAAGTTGCTTAAGTTCCATCTAACAATAGTTAGATAGTACCACTACTACTACTATATTAAGCAGTACAATAGGTAGGGCACCAAAACAAAATAAAATTCACATAGCAAGCTAACTAGCATGCTGCACTGAACAGCAGGGTACCACTCATGCTACAAAGACCACATGATATGTTAAACAGATGCAACATGAACAGCTAGTTCAGGAAATTTATCAAGTACTCTCCTGAAATGTGCACCAGAAGTCAAGAAATTCTGGAGATGAAAGATTAAAACCCTAAATTGTTCTGCGTGGAACGTGGAGATTTTCTCTAGATTTTTACTTAAGTGAAGAGCACTTGATCTTGAAGCCAAAAAATTTCAAACTAATGCAATTTTAGTCAACTTGGAGCCTAATGTTTAGAACCACTAAAGTGTGCAGAAACAAACATTACAGATGCATGAGCTAACAGATTTGACAGGTAATATCTGCTGGACTTATTTGATTTAGTCAAGCTTATGCTACCACTTTACTTAACCTTGATGATTTATTAGATCTAGCAGCTTTGGATTCAAATTCAACAGGAGAATTACACCGACTTCTATGTTTAGGGAACTGAAGCTTCAAAAGTCCTGAGGTAAGTAGAGCTGAGTAGATACAGAATTGTATTTCACACCTTAAACACTAGTGGAAGAATAGAGGGACCCTGCATGAGACTCTACACAACAAAGTGTGCCTAGGAGGGACAGACAACTGAATTCTGGGCGTTTTTAATTAGCAAAAAAAGTTGCAAAGGAGCCTTCTGCTGCTGCAAAGGAAAACCTGCTGTGTGAAATAGGATTCAACTCTCCACCCTCTGTAGAGTCTTGATGCTCAAAACTCTTCCTACACAACAAGCTTTCTACAAATTATTATAGTAACAGCTGCTCTCCTACCACAGAGGATCAAATCCTGGAGATGTGACGCAGAACATGAGCTAATCCTGCTAATTAGCAATCACTTGTCCTTTTTCACCCTTGTCTAAAATATAATTCTTATTTTACTAAGACAAACAAGCCTTCTAGAATACGTGTAATGCAAAATAGCAAAAGCATTTCCTTTCCAACCCATCTGTACAACCAGGAAGGTTTCTGACTCTAACAATTTAGAGTTTTCACAGTGCTGACAACCAACCAGTGAAGACCTGGTCTTGAACTTAAATACAGAAGTAAAGTTAGTCCATGTTGTACCTTTAAGAAGCATCCCACATCTGATTAAGGAGTTGACTGGTTTGTTATTTTATCACACATGACATTCATTCTTTTTTTTCTCAATACATTTCCAAAAACTGTATATATATTTTAATATATATAACACATTTTATATTTACATAAGCTATGTAAATATGTAATATAGCATAAGCATATACTGTATATATTATATACTCACGTGTATATAAAATATACAAAATTGGATATATAAATACACCTTTTTACACACATTTTAACTGAGAAGAAACAGTACTACACAGCATTAGTTCACAAATTCAAAAAATTCTACATATCAACAAAAATGTACCAATCTTGACAGAAGTATACTCTTCATGAAAGAAGCAAGTTTTAGGTATTATCTGGTCTACCCTGTAAATGGAATAAAAGCACAGACCGAAAAATAGTCTAAACATTTTAATCCAAGATTTAAGAGCCTCTAAATTTCCAATCTTTTGGCACACAAAAGCTGTAAGTAGAGGTGCAAAGGAGTGTGCTTGGAATGAACAGAAGACAGTGCTTATACTGTTCAGCTAACTGACCACAGACTTTGCTTGACAAAACTAAAGCATCACTAAAACATGGCACACGAATCTTTTCCAAAACAGACCAAAGGAGTATCTACACTTCTAACACTTCTCTCATCTCTACATATCCTGTAACTTCACTCGGTCTTTCACATACTACTTTTAGAACTAACCACATACATCCTTCGAACATCTCACCACACAGGAGCAGCATCCTGAGCTTCAGATTAAAATCTGATGATGCAGTGAGAGTAGTTTTATGTAATCATACTAAATACTCCATGCTGCATTAATCCATTTATTTGGCATCTGACTGAGAGCTGTAGTATGGGGTCAGACACATATGCAAGTAACACCACCATATTAAACTCTTGGGGAGATCACACTGTCTGCTGCAAGAGACCTGAGAACAAACTCATATGAAAAGAGCATCAAAAGCATATGTTCGACTCCCTTTCTAATTTTGCATTAATTTATATACCTTATGCCTCTCCTCAAGACAGCAGTCAGTACCACACAGACACCACTCATTCAGAATTATACAATTACATTATTGACAGAAAGTTTACTTTTTAAAAAGGTCTTTGTCCAGCATAACACCATCTGAAGTTGTCTGAAGGGTCAGTCTTAACATATCCATGCACTCTTTCAATCGAGGATCAGATGTACGTAATCCTGTAGATTTGAGTGCCTATTACAATAAAACAATAATTACTAAAGTGAAAAGATAAGCTATTACAATCAAGTTCTCTACTGCTTGGTGTTATTTATCACTCAAGAGACATCTGCCACTGCATTATCAACACAGACATTTTGACACATTATTGATCCTTTTGGCATTTCCTTTGGCCATTTTGGCTGCATCTTATGTCAAAGGATTAATGTAATTTGAAATCCACAGAAGTCCAACTACATTTTACACAAGTACAAATACTATCCAGCTCTGCCATAAGCACAGATGCTTTCAAGCATACTCTTTTGCACATCAAAGAAGTTGTTAATAATACTAGTACAATCATTCTCTTACTTAACTACAGAAACAGTGTGGGGGGAGAAAAATAGTTACATTCCTTTCTGCAGCTTAACATGTATAACAGAAATTGTTTGCTTTGCATTCTTGCATTTAGACTGTTAAAATAACCTTGTAATAGTTAGCTTTCATAAGCACTCTGGAACAGGAAACTTACAGTTATGAATTTGTGAACTGGTATTTTTTCTTGTCCTTCTGCAATGGTATAGAAGAGCAGATCTTCTAAGCTAGGAAGGAGACCTTGCTTTACTTTACTGGAAAACAGAAATAAAAAAGAAGAAAAAAGCGTAATTATTTTAGTGCCTATTTTTATTTATACACATTTTTTCATTATTCTTGAAAAAAGCATAATTATTTTAGTGCCTATTTATACACATTTTTTCATTATTCTTAGGGAAACACATTTACACTACCAATATAACTACTACCACTAATTTCAAAGAACAATTTTATCAGTGAACACAAAGCTTAATTCAGCTATAAGTAGAAAAAAAGAGTAATATTAAAAGTAGCATACATAGATTATATAATAGCAAACATCCTTAACATAATTATTTTAGTGCCTATTTATACACATTTTTTCATTATTCTTAGGGAAACACATTTACACTACCAATATAACTACTACCACTAATTTCAAAGAACAATTTTATCAGTGAACACAAAGCTTAATTCAGCTATAAGTAGAAAAAAAGAGTAATATTAAAAGTAGCATACATAGATTATATAATAGCAAACATCCTTAACTGCAACACAGTCATATTTTACTGGCATATGTTTACTGCCAAGATTATATTTAGAATTTTTTGGGAGCAGATTAATCACATATCCCTCTTCTTGCTGTCACAGAGGGCAGACATGTTACTTGCACAGGATAAATTATTTATATGACTCAAAGACCCACGTGCCTCTTAATAAAGCTGTAAGGGCATACCAGCCCAACGGTTCTACAGGCAAGAGAAGATGATTAATATATAGTATTTTCTTCAAAATAACCCTGTTTTTAAGACTCCAAGGAGAAGTCCTGAAGTCCTTGTCCTTCTAGAACCTTATGTAAGCCACATCAGTCACCATGAAAGCAAGCAAAGCCATCTGCAGCACAATACAGCACCCTGAACCAGCTCAGGCACCAGCAGCAGTTACTCTCATCACACCTACTTAGCAAAGTAAACCTGCACTGTGCTTATCAGTGTAAACACAGCAGCTCTCCAGTGTTCCACATGTGAGCTATTCTACTCTGAGATGCTCTTCCTCTATGTCTGCTTTTTGTAGCTTACATCTTCATTTTATGTGAAATCCGTCCGCATTAAGCATTGACACTCCTAAGCCAGAGAGCTGTAATACTGACAGCTTTCCCTTAAAGCCTTTGGAATTTTATAGGTTTAACCTCAGAGTTTCGTCTTTCCTTGATATCCCAAAGCACCCTGCAGTAGGCACAAGCCTGTACTTAGTTCCTTATGCCTCTCCTCTAAGTACAACATCACAGCACACAGCTGGAATGTGCACCTCCAAATTGCTGGGGGCTGCGACGGCAAAGGGCTTTGGATCACCTCCTTGAGTCCCCTGAAGTGTTCAGGTTTGTGCCTAGACAAAGTCAGTTTACAGAAAACTGATGTTCTGATGTTTGACATCAAAAATAAATACAACCAAATGGAAACAGTTCTCTAGTAAATACAGACATAAACTAACTCAAACGCAGAGTATGCAGCCTTGTGTTATTTTAGCCATCAACTTGAAAGGTCCATCTTATAACCTAAAATTGGTGGCAATTCTTTGTTAATATACTGTAAGACCTAAAAGCTACTGCCTGAAACAAGAATGCTCAGTGGCAATTTATGCATTTTTATACATAAAGCAAGCCCAAACTCTAGTCATTGACATTTTCACAAGGTTAGTAACTCTTTGAATATCAGAACTCAGGGTTATAACGGCAAATATAAAATCCTACAACTAAGCACAGACCCTAGGTAGGCCAATGCAGTCTTACAGACTGATGCTTAATCCTCCCTCCTCTCCCAGTACTTCAACAAGCCAGATTTATTATGAGTTTTAATAAAAAATCTGACTATATCCAAATGCCCTTTTAAATTTAAGACTAGATTGCTCTCACCTCCCTCCTTTCCTCATAACTAGCTGTGAAAAACAGTAGTATAAAAATATCACCTCTCATTTTCCAATTGAAAACACTGTACTTACACACTAAGAACAGAAGACAGCTTTGTAAGCCAACAGAACTGTCCTTGTCTTACAGACTGGATATATTTTTTTTTTCAAATTCTGCTGGCTGACTAATGCCCAGACAGACTGGCAATTCAACCAAGACAAATGCTTGCAACTCCCTCAAGCAAACTGCTGAACACCTCTTTTCCTACAGAAAAGTCAAGCCTTCCACACAGCACATTTCACTTTCAATCTTTTGAGAACAGTATATCCAGTCAAGCCAACAGAACCAGAACTACCAAGATACCAATTAAAGCTCCACCCTGCAGCCACTCACCTTTTAAAAGTTATGCTAAGTTACTCCTTCACCACTTACACAAAACATTTAACTAAGCTCCCCAAAGTGTGGAAGTTTCATATTTTAAGGAATGTCTCTGCTACACAACTTGTTACTGGATGTCTGGCAGAGGAAAGTTTCCTATTTCACTTTGGCAAAACAAGCCAGGAAACACATTGAGAAATTTTAACTGATAACCTATTTAATAACACATTTCTGAGCAATTACTCAGAATTTTACAGCAGTTCCAAACATGGAATTTCTGTCGGCGAGTGTGAAGGGAAATAATCCTCAGACATTTGACCAGGATTTATAGCTGCCTCTTCATAAGAGTTTAATCTATTAAAGTGGTGTGCACCTTTTGCAGCGTAAGGTCTCTCTTGACATAGTTTCCATATCTTTCACATCTGTTGCTGTTCAATACTGGGTCAATCACAGCAATTAAAGAATGGACCTGCACCAACGACCAAAGCAAAGAGGATGACATCCAATATATTTACAGAAAATTGCTCTTTGCCAAATAGTCCATCTTTTGATAAAGTTTATCAGCCAAATAGAGGTGAAAAGGCTTGCTCTGCAGTTTATCACATCAGTGATGTCAGTAACTAATGTTTGCTTAACCTAAAAGCAGTGTTTTGGCACCGTGAACACACTTAGCAAGATAATTCTGTTCAGCACATGTAAAAAGCTGTTTTTCAGGTCAGGGAACCTGCAATCTTCAGTCAAATTAAGTGGAAATTCCAGTTTACCTGATTTCATGAATAATGACTTCTGATACTTCCCTTCTTTAAAAAAATAAATAATTAAGCACCAGACTATTACAGAACTAGATTTCTTTGACAGTATTCTAATCTGTGGACTAAAATACTGGTGGATGCTCCACACTGCTCTTTAAACACAAAGGAAAAAGAATATAGGAATTCCAAGCACAACGACGTTGTGGTCCATATCATTCCTTCCTTCAGCTCTTCCTTTTGCATCAGCACAATGCTTATACCAGATTCCAGGGAGCATTTCATTTTAACAAATGCTGAATTATAATTTCTACCTAAAAACAAGATTAAATTTCACATACAGAGAAACATTCCTACTCTGCACTTCTAGATGTAACTGTCAAAATGTAGAACAGGCTTTACAGAACAACAAATGATATAGGAGTATGATATTGCTAATAATAGCCTCAGGCTCGTTTCTATACGTAAGACACCATCATAAAAATACGAGGTCACAATTACTGTCACAAACATTGGTCCCTCAGGGGTCTGTACTGAGACCAGTACTGCTGAATACCTTCATCAATGACACAGACAGTGGGATCAAGTGCATGCTCAGCAAGCCTGCTGATGACACCAAGCCGAGTGGTGTGGGCGAAAGGCCTGAGGGATGGGATGCCACCCAGAGGAACCCGGACAAGCTCACAAAGCTTGTCCAGGTGTGAACCTCATGAGATACAGTAAGGCCAAGTGCAGGGTTTTGTACCTGGACAGGGTAAACCCCAGTATCAACACAAGCTGGAGGTGAAGAGATGGTGAGCAGCCCTGCTGAGAAGGACCTCGAGGTGCTAGTAGATGAAAGGCTGGACATGACCTGTCAATGTGTGCTTGCAGCCCAGAGGGCCAACGGTGTCGTGGGCTGCATCCAAAGCAGAGTGGGCAGCAGGGCGAGCGAGGGGATTCTGCCCCCTCCTCTGCTCTGGTGAGATCCCACCTGGAGTGCTGTGTCCAGCTCTGGGGTCCCCAGCACAGGAAGGACATAGACCTGTTGGTGCAGGTCCAGAAGAAGGCCACCAAGATGGATCAGAGGGATGAGCACCTCTCCTGTCACGTAAGGCTGGAGAAGTTGGGGTTATTCAGCCTGGAGAAGAGAAGGCTTCAGGGAGAGCTCACTGTGGCCTTTTAGTACCCAAAGGGAGCCTGTAAGAAATATGTGGACAGACTTTTTAGCCGGGCCTGCTGCAATGCAGGACAAGGCATAATGGTATTAGACTGAAAGAGGGCAGATTTAGATTAGATTTAAGGAAAAAATTTTATTATGAGGGGGGTGAAATGCTGGAACAGGCTGCCCAGAGAGGTGGTAGATGCCCCATCCCTGGAAACATTCAAGATCAGATTGCACGAGGCTGAGCAACCTGATCTAGTGAAGATCTCTCTGCTCACTGCAGAGGGGACTGGACTAGGTAACCTCTAATAGTCCCTTCCAACCCAAACTATTCTGTGACTCTATGAAAGCTGCAAGGGCTGCAAGCCCTGGTCAGTAGCCACTCTACAAACAGGCACCTTGAAAAAATTGTCAGCATATTACAGATAATTGTCTCCAACCAAGAAATACAAACACTTGACAAGTCACTAAATAACTACTTTCTGTCCACCTGCAGAGTGAGACACTGATCCCATTAACAGCGGTGGGTAACTATTTACCCAAGAACCAGGATTAAAGAAGAAACTACATATTTATAAATTTAGACCAAAGAGACATGTTTAATAGATATCAAAATGTTTATGGTAAAAACAAGAACTGTTGTTTCAAAACCTTAGCCTCTATGGAAGTTAAGAAAGGTCTAATGAAAGTGTACTTATAACAGTTTCTTGCATCTCTGTGTATTACATCCACACTCCAACAGGAGAAACAGTGAAATGAACCACTACTACAGTTATTCCTCTGGAATCTGGCCTGGTTGCGAAAGCAAAATTTACTTTTAAAAGTATCTCCAGAACTAGTCTTGTCATTTAAAAATAAATTAATACAACACTTCCATTAACAGCTTTGCTATATTCCACATCCTAGTATCCACCACTAATGCAATTTAGCTTTTAAAAGTTAGGGATGCTCACATTTTGTTCGTCCCTCTCACCTTAAATCGAGGCCTTTGTAATTTAGAAATAGCTCAGACTAAGATAAACTGTTTGATCCTTTTATTGTCCAGCACAAGACACAAGATGAACAATACACACTTAACTGAAAGTGAACAATGCACAGTTATATTGAAAGTAGAAGTAAACACTAATAAATATTATACAAGTCTATAATTGCAGACTGCACTAGGTTACTGCTTTAATAACTCAGGCATGAATATAGCTATGACTGCATTTTAATCCACAGACTTCATTAATTAAATTTACTAGTCTATGACTACTCTCAGTTTAAGCTCAATTACTTTCCTTCTCCAAAATATATTAAGTTTCAGCTGCATGCACCAAGTGAAAGCTGGACAGCAGGGCTAAGGAGGTGGCAGATATGTTTAGGAAAAAATGCACAGGGCAATCTGGTTATGCAATGGGATACTAGTTATTTCATCAGCCACAGACCTCATAATTTATTGCCTCTATGAAGAATTAAACCACTGTAAATTGCTGTATGGCCTTTGCACAAAACATTTTAGATTTTCACCTGTAACTCCTACTCCCTGCACATGAGGACCATCAGGCAAGCAACAAGCAAGAAAACTTTAGCGCTGTCTTTTGCCTCCGTAGGTTATTCCAGTATCCTGGAATCATGACTTTGCAACCAACTCGTAAAAAATAATCCCCCAAAACAAGCAAGTAAAAAAAGAAAGCACAGAAAGGACTATTGCCCTTCCTGCCAAACACAACTCAAATCTTAGACACTCTGGATGGCAAACTGCTCGAATCAGCAGAATACAGAGACTGCACTGACTCAGCCCAGTTGTCAATATAGTCCAGAAATCTGCCTTTTGAAGAACCTGACCTGGACTCTGTACTCTATCTTAACGTAGCACTGGTTGCCACACCTAATGTACATTTAAAGATGCTTAAGGAAGATTTTCACAGTTCTGCATTAGGAAAAGTAAGAATTACAGTTCCCAGCAGCCCGACTAACATGCCACTAGGAATTGCTGCACAGCCGAAAATTCCAAGAAAGTTTCCTTGCTCATAACCATATGTTTTAAAGAATTTTCTCCTTGTTCATTTTGCAGTAAGGCTCAAAAAACAGGCACCTTATTTTCAAATACATCCTCCTGTCAAAAGCCTAAAATTATTTGAAGTGTCTCAACTAGTTCATGACTACAAAGCTTCACCACATATTAGAAATTACAGAATTTCCCTAATTGATGCTAGCTGAAGGAAGCTGATAACAGCTCAGTTTAACAAAGTGTTAACTCTTCAATAAATCACCTTTTCAACATCCTCAAAAACCCATCACATCCAGAACACTGGGTTTTCTCAAAGCTTGTAATGCTACTGTATTTCTCATTGAAAATAGAAGTGCAACATTTATAAACCACACCTGTTTGAACCACAGTTGAATAATTTTTTGTTCCAAACCATTATGTGCAGAGCTGAATCAAAGACTACTTCATGTATGTTCAACAATAGTATAAATACAAAAATAATACCCCTATGAGTACGTACTATATTGTATATGGTTATATATCCTGACACACATTCTTTTTTTAAGGTGTCTGACAGTAGAAATTTTCAGTGATATCTTTAAAGAAGGCTATACCCCACTGAAACAAGCTGAGCAGCTAATGCATTTGGTGGGAAGAAGGGGAGAAGGAGACAGTCCCTACTTGCCATGTTGAAGGAATGCAAGTTCATGCTAAAAGAAAAAAAAACCTAACCACAAACCACAACTCAAAAGCAGAACTATTAACAGGCAAAGAAAGGGCTGAAGCCTTCCTGACTGGCCTTGTGGAATCTTTTCCAGACTTCCTCTTAGCATTACACTAACAGAGACTTTGCTCAGCATGAAAACAAGGTACTCCTTTCTTGGCCTTATTTCCTCTGTCATTTGCTTTTTTTTTTTTTTGGACTAGGTAATAAGCATAGCCAAGCCTGGGAAAGCAGCTTGGGTTTAGATTTCAATTATGCCACCCTACAAGCAACACACAGGATGTCTACAGGAAAGCCATCGGGCATGTTTCAAACCCACCTGCAGGAGATGAGTCTCCATGGGGCTAGCAGTTAAGCTGTCAAAGTTCCTGTAAAAGGTTCTCAGAGATACGAAGTGTACCCAGGTTCTAACAAGCAATGGGCAAAGTGTCAGACAAGGAGTGTGGTAGGAAATGGCCAAGACTTTCAAGACCTACATAATGCTGAGGACTAACTGTGCAGAGTAGGCTGTCAATCCATTTACCTCATCATTATCCTCTCTCCCTGGTATCCACCAGCAGTTGTTACCAGAGACAAAAACTGGAGCTGATGCACCTGCCCGACCTTTTTTTTAAAAAAAAACAGTTCAGGTTCCAGGGGATGGAATGTTAACTTCATAAACATATACAGCCTTATCGTTGTATCACCTGCATGCACCTTTGTCACTAAGAGCCACACAAGGACCTCTCGGCACGGGCACACACCCAGCAGCACCTCCGAACGCCAGCGCTCACCGCTAACGGGCGGCAGCGCCGGTCCCGGGCGGCGCTGGGTGCAGGCGTGGAGAGACAACGCCGCAAAACTTCCGAGGCAGCACAACACAACATGTACGCTACCTTTAATAATTAATGCAAGATGACACAGCTTTCGCTTCCCTCGGAAAAACGCTGCGCGAGTAGCAGCGCTGGAAAAACCACCGCATCGCAGGCTGTCCGCGCCGAGCCCGCCCACGGGCGGCACCCCCGGCCGGGACACAGGCACGC
>NW_008668698.1:0-1421 GCF_000695815.1 Acanthisitta chloris
CGTCCCGCGGGGCGGTGTGTGTCGGAGGTGCGGGAGCCCCGCGGGCTGGAGGGACGGTGTGCTCCGCCTGGTCACTGCCCTGGCTGTGGGGTGGCTTGAATCCTTGAATCATAGAATCGTCAGGGTTGGAGGAGATCTCTAAGGTCATGGAGTTCAACCATTAACTATTCCAGTGCCTGAACACCCTGACAGTGAAGGCATTTCTCCTAACATCTAATTTGAATTTCCCTTGTCTCAGCTTATGGCTGGTTCCTTTTGTTCTTTCCCCTCCGCCCTGGCCGGGACAACCCCGTCAGGTAGTTGTAGAGGGCTGTGAGGTCACCCCTGAGCTGCCTCTTTTCCTTCTTGAAGGAGCAGAGTGCCCTGGTCCAACAGATGCATGGAACCAGTGTGCATCCCCTCACCCGCTCCTGGTGTGCTTTCTTCCCCCAGGCTGGGGCAGGAGAGAGAAACCAGCATCATGGACCTTGCAGGTGCCTGTTCCTGGCCCTAGCATCCAGCCTGGGATGTTGCCCTAGCATCCAGCCTGGGGGTTGTTTTCAGACATAGGTGCCTCCAGCTCCATTCCTCTTCATCTTCCTCCCAGCAAAAGATTTTATGACACTGCCTCCTGTGGACAGGCCAGCACTGCACCCAGTCTCACACCCTGAGACTTGCATGTGCCACTCCTGAGTATTTTACATCTACATCTCTTTAATTTAGGTTACTCATCCTAATATTTAACATATGCAATTCTTCAATTGAACGTTCTTCAATAAAGCTCTGAGTGTTCATATCAAGCTATTGTCATTGCTTGGTGTTAGTGGCACCTGTGTTACTCCTCTGATCTGGGGAAGGCAATTGCAGGGATGGGATTTGGCTCTGATACTGAGTGTCCAAGGTGCAGGACGTGGCTGGACAGCTGTGGTTCCTATGGTGGTGGAGAGAGGTACTGGCACAAGTTGGTGGGGGCATTGAGACTGCCATGTTCTTGGCTGATGGCTCAGACTTTGGCTGAACTCTTGAACCTTTCTTGCCCCCCTGTTCTTGCCTTAAAAATGGGTGTAATGCCTGTGTGGTGGCCAGCTGACTTTGGCAGAAGCTCCTGAAGAACGTCAGGGGTAGCCAAAACCAACCCCTCCAGCCCACAGAGCATGACAGGTCCTGACACAAGTCCTGACACAAGTCCTGTCACAGCCTGGCGGCCGCTTGTCCACGGCCTTTATCAGCTTGCTCGTTGCTTGCACTCTTTTCCTGGCCTGTCCTTTCGCCAGCAGAAATGCGGAAAAACCAGTTCTGTGGTTAATTGCTGCACTTCCCTCCACGCCCATGGGGCAGGTCTCCTCCTTCTCAGTCAGTCTGGGTGCACTTCAGCCTCCAGCCTCTTTGCCCCTGCCAGTGCTCGGCCAGCTCAGGTGCACCGACAGGCCTCTGCACTCTTT
>NW_008668698.1:1434-9400 GCF_000695815.1 Acanthisitta chloris
TTTTCTCTCTGTCTGCCAGAGCTTGTCTCTCTGGTGGCTCCTACTCCCTTGGGCAGCCCCAGTGGGTTGGCCTGCAGGTGCATAAGGCACAGGCAGCTTCTCTCCTGGCTCTGTCCTGCCCTGCCTGGAGGGATACCATTCAGAGGCGATGGCCGGAGGAAATGAGCGAAGCATGAAGGCCCTGAAGGAGGTGTGGAAAAGAGAGGAAAACTCTTTGTGCGCAGACTGTGGGAAGCCAGGTGAGTCCCTGAGGGATGCTGGAGGAAGAGCTGGAAGCAGGGAGCTGGGACTGATACCTAGTAGTTATTTGGTGCTAGCTATCTGGACTGCACAGAAGCCTGGGGTGGGGAGGTAGAGGAGGCATTGCTCTGGAGGTGAGTTGGCAGGGGAGGAAGAAAGAGATGCTTCCACTGCACTGGTGGAAAGGATAGGGATGTGGGAGGGCTGTATAAGCAGGGGCTGCATAGCTGCAGCACTGTGGGCTGTAGCCATGTCAGATCTCAAATACAAATCAAGGTCATGCCCAGTCAGGACCTGACAGGAAAGCTCCCAGTGAAACCATGACTGCTCCAGAAGAAAGGCATGATTCAGGGAGGGCATTGTCTCCTCCATGACTCAGCTCTGAACTGACAACCTACCACAGTTGCCTAGGAGATTTCGTTTACTGAAGGGCTTGCCCTCACTAAAGATACCATTTGATGTCCTACAAGTGTTGCTCAAAATACCCATCCTATGCCCCCAAAAGACTGGGCTAATTAGTACCATTTTACCTTGTTGAATTCTTCCAGGAAATTTTAGATTCAATGTTATTTTCCACTTCCTGAGCTGAATACTTTCGGGGTTTTGCTGTGATGCACTAAACAGCTCCTGGGGCCTTTTCCCAGAGGTGGTTTCATTTTCTTCATGGGTGACCCTTTACACAAAAGGAGTTTGAGGAGCACTTTGGAGTTTTTCAAGGTATAGGTCAACAGAGATTCAGATGAAGTGGTTGAAGCAGTGGGAATGAGTGACTAATAGCTGTGTTTTTTCCTGACTGGCATCTGTACCTTGGCTGTTAATTAATCAGCCCAGATGAAACTGTGGTCACCCAGCTCTCTGTATCCTGAGACTACATTCTCAGGTGAGGCATATCTCCAGGGGAAACTCACCACTTCTAGTCATACCCTTTTTTATACCTTCAGATCCTGACTGGGCATCCTCTACTTTGGGTGTCTTTATATGCCTCAGCTGTTCAGGAATTCACCGCAACATCCCTAGCATCAGCAAAGTCAAATCCCTGAAGATGGATCACTGGGATGATGCTCAGGTGCAGGTGAGACCTTTATCCCCATTAGTATGTCAGGTGGGTTGGGTCTAGACTACACATTAAATGTCTTGGGAAAATTAGCCCTTTGGCCTCACAGAGCTGGTGGTGTAAAATGATTTAATCTGTCCCTTTTCTACTCATGCTCCTGATTCTCAATCAGAGATAACTCCCCATAACCCACTTGGAGAGGGAGGATTCGCTTGCCTTGTATGTCTCTCTGTATCCTGTTACTTTATGGCAAATGCAGTGCTCTTGTAATTTATCTTGCTAAGGCTCAGGGTCTTTGTTACTCCGGATTACTCATTTTTCACTTGCCAACACCATCCTGCCTCAATGTCCTCTTGGTGTCATCAGTCCAAGGGGAAAATCTTGGGCAATTCCAGTCTCTGAGAAGAGTTTCCAGATACAATGTGATCTCTTGAGAAAAATATTTATGGGAACTTGACTTCTCTCCGTTACAGTCCCCTCAGCTTATTAATCTTCAGGGGACTGAAACTATTTTCTGGAGATCCAAAGAAAACAATCTATATCTTGTTGCTCTTTGGAAGAGGACCGAAGAGGTTTGGAATGTCTTCCCAGATGGTGTTCCAGAGCTGTTGTTGAACTGTTATGGAGATGTGGGGCATGGCAGCAAATCTACTGGATACGTGTGCACCCAGCCCCAAGGAAGTGACATTTATGGCATTCTGTTGATTCAGGTGCAATCAGTGTTATGTCTGGGAGTAGATGAGAGCTTTGAGACACACCTTCCTGTAGCCAGACTGCTGGGATGTTGCAACGGAGGGGAAAGAGAATGCTCCATTAGAGCTTGATGTGCACCTAGCCATGCAGTGGGTCAGGAAAGAAAAATGTCCAACATGAACCCGCACCAAAGGAAAGGCACTAACTCTCTGTCTAACTCTGCAGTTTCTGGCCAAACATGGGAATGCTATGACTAAAGCCACATATGAAGCTCACATCCCTATTTACTATTACCAGCCAACCTACAATGACTGCCAGTAAGTTGCTGCATGTAGAACAAAAGGGGGAAGGGCAATTATCTGACGGTTCCTCTAGTTTGTTTCTGAGCTACCTGTCACCTGTCTCCATAGAGTGCTGAGAGAACAGTGGATAAGGGCCAAATATGAGCGCAAAGAATTCACTGAGCCGGGAAAACATCTGCCATATTCTGATGGTAAGAGCAGAGCATGGATGGAAATATCCTGCCTGTTGCCTTTGCTGGGAAATTCTGAGCATCATGAGGTGTCAGTGCTGCAAATCCCACAAGTACTCCTGAGATCCCAAATGGTACTTGGGCCGAAGGAGGTGATTCTCCTCCTCTACTCTGCTCTTGTGAGACCCCACCTGGAATACTGCACACAGTTCTGGTGTCCCCAACATTAGAAGGACATGGGACTGTTGGAACAAGTTCAGGAGGCCACAAAGCTGATAAGAGGACAACCTTCCCTACAAGGACAGGATGAGAAAGTTGGGGCTGTTCAGCCTGGAGAAGAAAAGGTTGTGTGTAGATCTCATATCATAGCTCCAGTATCTGAAGAGGGCCTAAAGGGAAGCTGGAGGGGACTCTTTGTTAGGAACTGTAGCGATAGGAAAAGGAGCAATGGGTATAAATTGAAGGAGGGGAAATTTAGATTAGATATTATGAAGAAGTATTTTCCTGTGAGGGTGGTGAGACACTGGCACAGGTTGCCCAGGGAGGCTGTGTCTGCCCCAACCCTGGCAGTGTTCAAAGCCAGGCTGGATAAAGCCTTGAGCAACCTGCTCTGGTGGGAGGTGTCCCTGCCCAGGGCAGGGTCTTGGGACTAGATAATCTCTCAGGTCCATTCCAACCCCTTGACATACTATGATACTGTGATACTTACAGGGCATTGTTTTGGGGGGATTAAATTTTTGGCAGTATAGGCTGGCACTGCCCCAGGTTGCTACTTTGAAGCCTGGTATTACCAGATCGCACTTTTCAAAGGCATTTTTTGTCCTGATGGAGACAGACCTCTGCAGTAAGGAATCTCTGTCCTGGTGCATGCCATCCCCTCTAACCATGGCAGTTGTCTTTGAAATGTCACTGTCAGTGCTGTGACAAAGGGTGCTGGAGCCCAAGAGCCTGCAGAGTCAAGTGGGAATAGTTCTTGTCCCACACCAGAGTCTACATGGTCCAGGACTCTGGTGTTCACAGGTGACAGCTCTCATGCTGTTAGAGGTGGTAGTGGGAGCAGGACTAGGAGGTGGGAAGAATCTGGGAATGTCTTTTGGGGAACATTTATCTGGGCTGAAAGCCGAGGAGCACAATCATCTTCAGTTGTAAGCCAGAGGTGAGTGTTTGTTCTCAGCAATAGTCCATCATGTGCTTTATCCCAGGGGTATGGCTGGGACCCCAGGATGCATATAGCTCTCTGATGCCTACCGTGCCTGTGGGGGGATGCTCTTAAAAGTGATTTTTCTGCTTCTAGGAGTGAAGGAAGGCATGCTCTGGAAGCGAGGTCGAGACAGTGGGCAGTTCCTACCCCGCAAGTTCCTCTTGTCTGAGAGAGAGGGATGTCTGAAGTATTTCACCAAGCAGGATGTGAGTATGGTGGTCAACTCCCACCTCAGTGTATGCTCCACCCAGGGCAGTGGGGTCCAGAGATGTTCTAATTCACTCCACATGTTTCTGAGGTTGCCTTGCTCATCACAGCCCAGGGATGATAACAGAAACATGCCACTGAGGAGAGGGGTCCCCTTCCTACTGTCAGGGTGACATTTACTCATGTCCTTCTTCTGTGCTTCCCTCACTGCTGAGAAAAGGACTGATCTTTCACTTCACCCCTATCCATTTGCCTGTCTGTGATCATGTGCCATCCCTGGAACCAGCCTCACCCCACTGTGAGCCAGGTTGGCAAATACCTGTTCTTTGGCTGGTTTCAAGGAGGGTTACTTTTCTGTTAGTTCATCTCCCTGAAATGAGTGGGGCAAGTGCTAATCTGCTGTCACAAGGGAGGGAATGGCTCAGGGTAGGCAGGAGCAGGAGATGCCATCCAGAGGGACCTGGACAAACTTGAGAAGTGGGCTGATACGAACATCAGGAGGTTTAATAAGACCAAGTGCAAGGTCCTCCACCTGAGTCAGGCAACCCCTGGTATCAATACCAGCTGAAGGATGAAGGGATTGAGAGCAGCCCTGCAGAGAAGGAAGTGGGGATGGTGGTGGATGAAAACATGGACCTGGGCTGTCAATGTGCACTTGCAACCCAAAAAGCCAACCATATCCTGGGCTGTATCAAAAGAAATGTGTCCAGCAGGTCGAGGGAGGTGATTCTCCTGCTTTAGTCCACTCTGGTGAGAACTCATCTGAGTACTGTGTCCAGCTCTGGGGCCCCTAGTACAGGAAGTACCTGTTTGAGCAGGTCCAGAAGAGGGTCACAAAAATGATCGGAAGGCTGGAGCACTTCTGTGAAGACAGGCTGAGAGTGTTGGATGTCAGCCTGAAGAAGAGAAGGTTCTGGGAGGACTTTATTGTGGCCTTTCAGTACTTAAGGGAGATTTATGGAAAAGATGGGACAGATTTTTTTTGAAGCCGATTGTGATAGGACAAGGGATAATGGTTTTAAACTAAAAGAGGCTAGGTTTTAAAACTAGATACAAGGAAGAATACAATGTAGGTGGTTAAACACTGGGACAGATTGCTCAGAGAGGTGGTGGATGCCTCATCCCTGAAAACATTCAAGGTCGGGCTAAATTGGGGCTTTGAGCAACTTGGTCTAGTTGGAGATGTCCCTGCTTATTGCAGGGGGTTGGACTAAATGCCCATGGCAGGGGGGGTTGGGACTAGGTGACCTCTAAACTAGGTTTTAAAACTAGATACAAGGAAGAATACAATGTAGGTGGTTAAACACTGGGACAGATTGCTCAGAGAGGTGGTGGATGCCTCATCCCTGAAAACATTCAAGGTCGGGCTAAATTGGGGCTTTGAGCAACTTGGTCTAGTTCTAGGTTTTAAAACTAGATACAAGGAAGAATACAATGTAGGTGGTTAAACACTGGGACAGATTGCTCAGAGAGGTGGTGGATGCCTCATCCCTGAAAACATTCAAGGTCGGGCTAAATTGGGGCTTTGAGCAACTTGGTCTAGTTGGAGATGTCCCTGCTTATTGCAGGGGGTTGGACTAAATGCCCATGGCAGGGGGGGGTGGGACTAGGTGACCTGTAAGGTCCATTCCAACCCCTAAAATTCTATACTTCTATGATAAATGGCCTTTAAAGGTCTCTTCCAGCAAAAACGGTTCTATGATTCTAGGAGTGTTCTCTTTCCTTCTGAGGTCATTTAGCCTTTAGACTGGCTCAGCTGTAAAGTTAGATGCATTCTCAGTGTTTTACTGGCAGTTCCAGAGTAGGCACAGCTCAAATCTAAGTTAGAAGGACTGGGCCACTGTTTGGTCTTGAGCATGCCACGCAGTGAAGGGAGTGCGTGCTACGTTTTGTTGCGTAGGGTCAGTCATTACCTTTTAAGATTCTCTGACCTTGCCTTACCTCACTTAGTAGCTCAGGTCTCTTTCCTTCTAGGGTTACTCATGCCTGATTAATGTCATTCTGTTTTCAGGCCAAAGAACCCAAAATCAATGTTAAAATAGATGTCATCAATGCTACATTCCAGCCAGGGAAGATTGGGAACCCCAATGGCCTGCAGATCACCTATCTCAAAGACAACAAAACCAGGAATATATTTGTCTACCATGAAAGTGGAAAGGTATCTGGTTTTAGCATCAAACAGTGCAAAGCAATTGAGGTGATTTGCGAAGCTGCTGATACTAAATAGTGTGAAGCACAGGTAGGGCAGTGTGTGTGAGCTGCTGTAGGTAACAGGGTGGGGGTTCTGGCTCTGTGTTTGTGTATCTGTGAGAGTTTTGCTGCAGGGAGCAGGGCAGGAGCACTGGCTGAGTTGGTTTGTGTGGGAGGAGCTGCTCTAGATGTTCAGATGTGCTGTCTGTGCATGTGGGTAACAGGGCAGCTGTGCTGGCTGTGTGCATGAGAGAGAGATGCTGAGAGTGCCAGGGAGAGAGAACTGACTGTGTTTGTAGTTAACATAGGGCTGGGTGCAGCTGGGTGAATTTAGGTGCATCACTGTTGCTCTGGCTAAGCTTTCTGTCCTGTCCTTTTCCACCCTCAGGAGGTGGTGGACTGGTTCAATGCCATTCGCTCTGTGCAGTTCCATTATCTGAAGGTAGCGTTTCCCATTGCCAGCGATAATGAGGTAAGACAGCACTGGAGCTCAGTGCTGGGTCTCCTGCTGCTTATGTGATGAAAGAGCTCATTAGTTGCTATTATAACCCCAGGTACAGAAGTGGAAATTGCAGTGTTTAGACAGGAGGATGAGAAAGTGTGTTTAAAAGGGCCTGTGGTGGTCAGAAAACAGCCACTCTCTGCTGTTTCTGGGCATTTTGGGGGCAGAAGTGACTTCTGGCTGGAAATTTCTGGAAATACAAATTTAGAAGGTGACTGAATTTGGGGGAATAGGAGGAAGAGGGAAGGGGACTAAAGCAAATAGCAAAGAAGTATGGCTAGGTGAATGTTGCTCTTGCCTTTTTTGTCAGATTAAAAATCGACTGACGAGAAACTTCTTGAAGGAAGGATACATGGAGAAGACTGGTCCCAAGGTGAGCTGCTGTGGTAAAAAAAGTCTAGCAGGGACCTGCCAGAGATCCACTGGCTTTCCCTTCTTCAATGTTTTTCTCCTGCTGTTTCCCCATTCCCCCCAACTCTTTAGACACCCGTGGGAACAGTGTGTGTGCACCAAGGGAGGGGAGAATAAAAGGAAGGGGAAGGACACATGTGAAAGTAGATGAAGCCAGAGTCCCTGCTTTCTCCCAGAGCGACAGATCTCTCTGCATGTGTCTGTGTGTGCATGACCTTACAGGTATTTAGCGTCTAGAATTCTCCTGTCTCAACCCTGGGGTCCTTCGCAGAAGTCCAAGTGTTGGGGACAGCAGTTGGGACTGAAAACCCCGATACTGACCCCCACTCTCAGCTCAGAAAGGGCGAGGAGGAGGTTGCTGTTAAGGCCAGGGGCTTGGTTCAAGTGGTTGGGCTGAATTTTGGGTATCCCTTCGCACTGCTCGCAGCAGAGGGCACTGTCCCCTTACATATGTCACCTCTTCCCTTCGCAGCAGAGAGAGGCTTTTAAGAAGCGCTGGTTCACGCTGGATCACCGCAGGCTCATGTACTTCAAGGATCCTTTGGTGAGGCGGAGATCTGGCAGCCTCAGGCAACGGTGCTGAGGGCAGGGTGAAAGTGCAACCAGAGCCTTTGCTCTGCAGTAAGGGCAGCTTGCAGGTTCCGCAGCTAATCTGAATGGACTCTAGGTCTTCCCCTTTTCATTCCACTGAGTTCATCACACATTTTCTGTACTTGTTTCCCTGCCCGCAAACAGCGGGAACAGGGAGGGCAGTGGTGTAAAGGTGGTGTTGGTGGGGGTGACATGGAGACGCAGGAGCAGCAATTCCTCTCTGACCTCTCGAGATCTATGCCCTTAGATTTTCCTTTTCGCTACTCCCTTTTCACATAGATTCCCTGCTCTTCTGAATCCCCTGTCCACCTCCTAACCTTTTTGCTGGTCTCACACACTCTCCTCCTGTCCTTAGGTGCACTGTAATTATTCCCTGGTTCTTCTGGGATTCCATAAATCACTCTT
>NW_008668698.1:9414-42226 GCF_000695815.1 Acanthisitta chloris
GCTAAGGGTGAGGTATTTGTGGGCAGCAGAGAGAATGGATATAGTGTCCAGAAGGGACTGCCTTCAGGGACACAGGGCAACTTCTCTTGGCACTATGGCATCACCATTGTCACCCCCGACCGGGAATACCTCTTCACCTGTGAGACAGAGACTGACCAGCTGGAGTGGATCGCAGCCTTCACTAGTGTCATCAACCAGGCCATGACACCACAGGAATATGCAAGTAAGTGCTTGGATGCTGTTCCTTCCCCTTCTGCCACTCCAGTTCAGGGTATTGCCCTAATTCACCACCTATTTTTCCTTCACTACAGTCGAAGCCTACTTCAAGTTTAAATCCTAGGAAGATATGCAGGAACCTTGCTATGACTCGACTCTCCCTGGTCCTGTTGGGTGGCTGTCAGGAGAGGAGAGGAGATCGACATCAGAGAAACACAGTGCTCTTGAAGCACCCTTTGAAGCACTTTTGCCCCCTAAGAATGTCCACTTTGTTTTGAGGGCCCAATTAAGCTGCTTCCTTTCAAGTGGAAGACTTTGTGAATCTGAATCCTCAGTACAACCTGTCCCTGTTAAATTGCTGTGATCTGACTGGATGATGGCAGGTCTTGCCTGTCAACTGGGCCTTGAAAACTTTGGCACTTACTGTGTTGGACATGGGACCTAGCATCATTTCTGCATGAAACTGCAGACAACCACCTACCTTATGCAAGAAAACAGCTGCCTGGCTGGAGCCAGGCACCCCAGTGGATTGCAGGGGCTGCTGGACTAAGACAGCCTAAGAAATGTCATCTCTGCTGGTGACAGAGATGTGAAACATCTAGATATTTGATCAGTTAAGAGCTATAGTTGAGAAAGGTCACTTAAAAGATGTAACTCAACAGCCAAATGTGAAGCCTGTTTTGTCCTGTCGTGTATGGGCTTGAAATCTTCTTCAGACCACATTTGTGTACAGACCTTCCCCTGATTGCTGCAGAGAAGATTAAGAGATTGTCTCAAAAATAATGTGTGGGTATGTGGATAGTATGTGTGTGTGTGTGTGTGTGTGTGTGTGTGTGTGTGTAATAAAAAGTGATGGGAGGCAAAATACTGCCCTAGGGAACATACTGTGAGGGATATTCATGTCAAACTTGAGCCTCTAGTCAAACCAATGGAGAGAGGTTGAGTCCTGCAGAGAGCAGCTATAAAGCCTGTATAGAGTTCAGAGTCTGCTGCCTCTACTAGAGCCTAGGGATTGATGTCTGAATACAGTAACACATGGATCTCTGCTCCTTCATTCTCTGTATGTCAAAGGCCTGGCACTTTCATTCTGATCTATACATTCCATTTATTTATCTTGTATATCACATGTACATATTTTTTTATGCAGTAGTATAACAGGGAAAGTCTCTATGTTCATGTCCTTCTAGTAACAGTTAGCCCAAACCCCTAAATCAACCCATGATTCATGTCTTAAAGCTCATCTCTTAAAGCTCTCCTGGGAGAGCTCTGTTTCATGTGCTGGAAGGATCAGCTGAGTTCTGCTGGTGACTGTAGTATCTGATGTGTTTGCAGTTTTATACAGGCAGTGTGAGAGTAGATATCTCCTGTGTCAAGGAGAGATAACTGGAATTAATGAGATAACCATTATTTTAATTAGCTCAGAAAGAAATTAATAAAAAAATCCCATTGTCATTTATTTTAACTTCCTAAACTAGCTCACCTGCCAACTGCTAAGGTATGAGGTAGTTTCTTGGAGAGAAAGCACAGACAATCAGAGCAAAGAGCCACTGCTATTCATTGTATTTCCTGAGGCATGTGGACTGTGAATATTCCCATCAGAGCCAAATGGGCAATGTCACAGTTCCCTTCTGCTTCTCTGGGGACCTCTCTCTGTGCTGAAACCACCACAATCTGTTGGGAGCATCAGCTTCCTGGATAAGAAGCAGCATCACTCATCCTGCTGCCGTGGGGCAATGGAAATATCCACCTGAGAGTGTATTTTGCAGTTTGCTGATCTCTCCCAGTTTGGAGCATGACTTCCCTAAAAACTGAAGGGCATTGCACAGTGAGGAGACTACTGCTGGGATGCTGAGGTATCGCTGCTGGAGATGAGCAGAGGCATTTGACTCAGCCACAACAAGCTAATACACTGAAGATGCAAAAGAGTCTGGCTGAAGTGGCCTGAAAACCCCTGAGAACTAACAGCAGAGCACATTTGTTGTGGTACATGTGTATTTGCTCTGCAAATTCTCCCCCACTGTGTCTTCCCTGAGACAACAAGGCTTGGATGTGGGCAAGGAATAGAACTGGGCATCAGCGTCATGCGATGATGTCCCACCAGAAGGCTATGTTACCTACCTAATGGGCTTCTGCTCCCTGCTCTGAGGTGAGGCAGCAGGTCCCAGAGCCTCGAGGGGAGGAGGGAGAAAGCTTAAATAAGGAGAGTGGTCTTTGTGGAGAGGCAGGAAAGACTGGG
This sequence comes from Acanthisitta chloris, assembly GCF_000695815.1. Lineage (NCBI taxonomy): Eukaryota > Metazoa > Chordata > Aves > Passeriformes > Acanthisittidae > Acanthisitta > Acanthisitta chloris. The sequence continues at coordinate 11,867 of NW_008668698.1, forward strand.
GCCAAAATATCCAGCCCTTTGAGTCTGTAGGCACTTGCTGCTGACTGGAGGGCAAAGGTGAAACAGGGCCAGGACAGAAAATGTGAGATGCCCTACCATCTGGTGCGCCTGCTTGCAAACTGGGGACTACATCCGTTGTCTACATCTCAAAGGACCCTGATGTCCTTGGGAGGGAGTGGGGGACAGGCTGTCTCAGCCAGGCTTGGCTAAGGGCCAAGGAGAAATGTGTGGCTGCTCTGCCGATTGCACTTCCAGCGCTGGCTCTTGTTTCCCTTCTAAAGCCACACCATGATGCCTTTCCCTGTACTTGCCACATTATGGAATCTTGTCTTTCAGTTACCTCCTCTCTCAAATGAGAACAACTGTGCAAGGGGGAATGGGAAAAAGAAAGGGAAACAAGAACAAGAAGGAGGGAGCAGAAGAAAGGTGCAGGAAGATACAGGGGAAGAAAACATATCTGCAAGAACCAGGATGGGACTGGCAGAGCTCCTCAGCTAGTGGTTAAAAGATCAGTCTAAATTGGGACTGTGTTCACACCTGTGTGTGAAGCTGTGAGTCAGACACATTCCTCCATGCACTGGTCAAGGCAACTCTCAGGGGGTTGGTTCAGGAGGGCAGAGCCCACCTCTTCAGAGTCTGTCTGAGCTGAGAAGGCACAGACTTGGGAGCAGAAATCCACTTGTTCACCAAGTCTGCTGATTTCCGTGGGCCCAGCAAATGCTGGAGAAGCAACGAAGGAGCTGGTGAAGAGTCACATCCTCCTGGCTGGCAGAGATTATTTTGCATCTATTGGTCTTAAAGGAGAGGGCAATGTCCCTTTCTTGGCCCTTTGATGGTTAAGGAAAACAACCGGACAGAACTCGTGATGTACAAGATCAGCATAACGGACTGGGCGGCTGGAGGTGAGGAATAGACTTCTCTGGAGCACACTATGTCTGATGAACTCTCACCAGTCTTCCCTTGGCTGCTTTGCTGTTAAGGTTAGACGTGTCTCATACAGCAAGGGGAGAAGGCAGGGGGAAGGAACAGGTCTCTGAGAGCTCCATTTGTTCTTGCTCACCTTACTCAAAAATGTCATACAACTCTTCCTTCATCAGCCCAAGGCCTGGAGAGGATCCCCAAGGTGGCAGTTTCTTGGAGGAAAGCAGTGGTGAGAGTGATGACAGTAGTGTCCTGGGAGGGGACAGCCCGGTCACAGGGCCGCTGGGCACAGTGCTGCTGGTCATGTGCCTCACTGGGATGGTAGGGAACATCTACACGGTGGTGGTGGCCTCTGGCAGGGTGTCAGGCTACTCAGTGGGCTCCTTGGGGGTCTATGTGATCAACCTTGCCCTGGCTGACCTCCTGTACCTCTCCACCATCCCCTTTGTGGTTTGCACCTACTTTGCTCGTGACTGGTTCTTTGGGGATGTGGGGTGCAGGGTTTTACTCAGCCTGGACCTCCTCACCATGCATGCCAGCATCTTCCTCCTGACCGCCATGAGCCTGGAGAGGATGAGCCTGGAGAGGTACTGGGCAGTGGCCAGGCCACTGCGGGCCAGACGGGCTGGCAGTGCTTGTCGCAAACTGGTCAGTGCCATCGTCTGGCTCCTCTCGTTCCTGCTCACGGCCCCCATGATGGTGCTGACCCAGCTGCGGGAGGGGGACGGCCCCTACAAACGCATCTGCGTCCCCACCTGGACACCAGCAGCTTTCCGGCTCTACAGAGGTACTGGGCAGTGGCCAGGCCACTGCGGGCCAGACGGGCTGGCAGTGCTTGTCGCAAACTGGTCAGTGCCATCGTCTGGCTCCTCTCGTTCCTGCTCACGGCCCCCATGATGGTGCTGACCCAGCTGCGGGAGGGGGACGGCCCCTACAAACGCATCTGCGTCCCCACCTGGACACCAGCAGCTTTCCGGCTCTACCTGACAGTGCTCTTCACCACCAGCATCCTGGTACCTGGTGTGGTGCTGGGCATCACCTACAGCCGCCTGGCCTGGGCGTACCGGTCCTCAGCCTGCCGCCTGGGGCTGATGGTGCCTGGCCGGGCACCTTCTCGGCGGCTCTTCTCCAGCTATCGTGGTGACCTACTGGGCTTGCTTTCTCCCCTTCTGGGCTTGGCAGCTGGCTGGGCTGTACCAGGGTGAGGGGCTGGGCATTGGCCCCACTGCCCAAGCCTACCTCAACTTTGGTGTCACCTGCCTGGCCTATGGCAACAGCTGTGTCAACCCTTTCCTCTACACCCTGCTTGCCAGCAACTACCGCCGACGCCCTGGCTGCAGTGCCATGGGCATGGCACGGCTTACACCACCCTCTCAGCAGGCTGTGGGAAGCCACAGCATCCCCCTGGCTGTCAGGGAGCTGTCGGGGTCTGCGGAGGAGAGCAAGGGGTGAGCGGTGCCCCAGGTTGGGAACATCTCCCCGCTGGGAGTCAGATTAAGAAATAAAAAGGCATCACCTTTTGTGTCAACGTGCAGTATCTTCCATCATCGTTGTTGCAGTGCCTTCCCCATTGCATGGCCCTGAACACTCTGCTCAGCTGAGGGGGCAGGACACTTATCTTGGGAATCCTGACTCCATCCTCAGGTCCTTCAGCCCTCACATAGCCTCTGCCTTGCACAAGGCTGGGAGTGGGTGGAAGGGAGCAGTCAGCTTCGATACGACTAAATTATATGGCTGAGGAGCACTTGCCACCCCTCACCTCCTCGCTAGCAACGGGCCAAGCCATAACAAAGTCAGGACAACAGTGAGTCATAGATTTCACGGGAGCTGTGAGTCACTTTGAGAAGCAGCCACGCTAGCAAGAGTCCTGACTGAGGTTCATACTCCTGTGATAAAGCTACCGCTCAGCTTTCTTCACTCACCCTCCACAAAAAAATCTTTGAAGAGTCTTTCTAAAGAAAGACTGCCAAGTACAGTTAAGAGGCATTGTGAGATTTCGCTGAAGCACAGCTCAAGGAGGTCAGCACATTTGCTTATCTTTCAAGATCAGCCCAGCAGAGGAAGCTGCAAGGAGAGAGCTCCACTCCGTGTCCATCACCACAGCTCATGGAGGGGGCCCTCACCAGCACCATGGCCCTGCTGTGGTTGAGGAAATAGCCAACTCTCTGGCCTACCAAATGTACCCTAGTCTGCCAGACTACGTCACCACCACTGTGCAGACTCTTGCCTTGAGGCCATCTAGCCTAGCATAGCTCACTTCCATATGGCTAAACTCTCTTCTGATCCCCAGAAAGGATGGCCTCATCCGTATCACCCCATGGGAAGAGTCTCCAAGCTATGCTGCCCCCAGCCTATGCACAGGGTGGGAGTATTAGATGTCATGTTTACTATTTTAGATGCAGCCCTAAACAGTGTGATGTGACCATCCAGAGCAGGCTGGCTTTGGCCCACACAGGACTTCAAGAGAGATCCAGCTACAGAGCCTCAAATTGCTTGTACACCCCAAGTATTCCTGCCTCTCATCTCAGTTCTCATCTTGAGCCCTTATCTCTCTCTTCTCCTCAGCCCCACAAGTGCTAGCAGCCCAGCCTCCCTCTGCGTGTGTACCTAGGACACAGGACTCAGCAGAGCCTCATGAATTATGGAGTAAGAACAGGAGGTGCTACTGATGTAGGAGAAAGTTCCCATTCTCCAGCTGCTCTGCAACTGCTTAATGGGAAGAATCAGCCCAGTCAGGCCTGCAGGGAGTCCTGCAGGACATTATGTTGTTAGTGCTTTGTTGCTCATGGCCAAGCGTGGAAGTGGGGACCCTAAGATCGAGTCCTTCCATCCCAGACTACCTGGTGACTGCTGTGCACTGTGGAAAGGGCAGAACCCACCTTTTCTATGCCCATCAGGCACAGCATGACCAACAGCAGTAGTTGTTGCTGCCAAGATAGCATTAGACTAGGAGAGCCCCCAAGGCAGCTGTGCAGTAACATCAAACATGCCTCATCATCTCAGACTCCTCAGAGTCTTGCCTCAGTTTAGACTGAGAAGTGCTCAGGCTCATTTGGGCTAGTACGAGTGAAGGGGTAACAAAAGCATAGTGCATACATCCTCATTAGCATCCCACACCCCAACTGGGCATTGCTACCTCTCCCAGCTCTGGATGGACCAGGGAAAGCACACAGGGCAGAATAAAACCAGACACCTCCAGGTTACTGCCCTCAAGTGACATAGCACAACACTAGTTGTGCTTCTACAGTTTTTGGAAGAAAGAATTTGGATGAGGAGCCCTCTACATGCTCTGCCACACCCAGCAACGCAACCTCTTCTACTGCTGTCCCCATGCAGCAACAAGGGGTACCAAGATGACCTAGGAAAGCTGTGTCAAGAGTAGGACCAACCTCTACAGAGGGGAGCAGCCAAAGCTGTCACAACTGAGGACTTTCCCCTCGCTCCATCCCTGCTAGATTTATCTAGCACTACAGCTTAATGCTGTCTGATGCCAGCCAGGAATGCTTAGTTTAGGAAGAGAGATTTAATCAACCTGGTCTTCTCAGGCAGGGTAAGGTGTCAGTCTAGACCTCACAAGTGGATGACTTTGCCTAAAAGGCCCTTTCACTGTCCCATCTAGTCAAAACTAGCCCCAATGTTTCCTTCTGAGACTCTCCTTGGATTTTTTTATCTTCTCTCTTTCCAGGCTTTTAACCCTCATCCTCTATACACAACTTTTAATGGCCAAGGCTGGCACAGCTGAATCCACTTATAGTACTCAAGCAAAGTTGTCTACCCTCATCCACCCACTCCTCCAGCAAGGTCCCCAACCTTGGATGTGCAGTATGAAACAGATCAGATTTTGAGACCAAAACTTATTTATTGATCGTTTTTTTTCCATATCTTCGAGATGGAGGTGTCAGAGGAAGTTATTCCCAGCTGAGGGACTGGAGTGTGAAGTCTCCATGTGTATCGAAGTAGTCAAAGACAGAGAGACCAAGCCGGTTAGGGAACGTGAACTGGTGGCCTGGCAGATGGACTGTCACATCATTTTGGTTGACACCGAAAGTGATCTGCAAGACAAATAAAAAAGTCAGAGAGAGTTCCTGCCAAGACACTCTCAAGCCCCTCCCCTCTGCAGCATTGCTGTGCCACCCTCTACTTCTCAGGGGGAACACACTCAGCAGCATAACCTGTTCTTTAGCAGCAGGAGTGTTATTCTGGTCCGCCAAGAGATGCCTATTCCCTGCTTCATTCAATAGTAACATCCCTTTGAGCCAGATGGAACTTGCACATTTGATCCCTTGCCTTCATCACTGCTCAGAGCCCTGAGTGGTGGCTATGGCCAAGCAGGAGATGCCAGCTACCTCCTGTCCAGACTGCCCTGAGACAGCCAGACACCCTGCTCCCTTCACCAGAGCGTGGAGAGAGTGAGCGAGTCTGTGTATATATGCCTCACCTCTGCTGTGCCCCCTTTCTGGAAAGGGAAGACAGTCTCCCTGTGCTCTGCACCCCACTCTTCCACCTTCTTTGAGTTGCACACAATGGTGTTCACATCACCATGAGCATCAAAACGGGGGTTGAAGTGAAGCCCGAGCAGGGTAGCGTCCTTCCCCAGATTCATCACAAAGCTGCAGAGAAAAAACCCACATCAACATTGCTAGAAAAATAAATCAATACTATGGTACCATGTTTCTCATTACCATGAACACCTCTGGGTCTGTTGCTTCAAGCCCAGTGGAGGGTAACCTTAGAGAAACCCTTTGCTAAATTGCACAGCTACCCTAAGAAGATGGTGCTGTGTTACTAAAGGGTACTCTCCTTTCCTGGGAGGATAGACCTGTGGGAGAGACACTGCTTGGTTTCCTCAAGGCTTTTAACAAGAGAAAGGTTCAGGATGCAGAGCCCCAAACAGAAAGTTATCTTGCACCCAAACCAGTTCCCAAGGAGTCAGTTGCTTTCCTTTCAGCCCCAAACAGCTGGTGCTGCATCCTGCCTGACAGGCACTGCCTTCTCCCCGTCCTGCAGGCAGCTGAAATAATTACCATGTCATTCGCTATCCCAAAGTATCTGCAACAGCAGTGGGAGGAAGCTTCCTAGCCCAGTGTCCACCTTGCCTCCAGGCCTCTTACTCAGATGAGGAGAGAGAAGGCATATTATTTCACAAGAGAAAGCCTGGGAGACTTCACTCCAACAGCATCAAACTTCAAAGGCACTGGGAAGAGCTAGGACATGTTTCCTGGAACACCGTTATTGCTGGCACAGCAGCTACAGGGTCCACCTCGCCTGCCAAGGGGCCCCACCAGCCACAGACCTGCACTAGGGCTGGGGGCTGCTGCAGAGGTTTTACTGGGCCACCCTGATTCCTGCACATTTAGAGGTACGTTTCCACTTAAGCTCACCTGCCTGCTCACCACCTTTCCTCCTTCCTTCCCACCAGCACATGAGAGGCAGCTCCACTGGGGCACCATAATTGTGTCCCTGCTCCTGGACCTTCTTTGTATAGGGGAAAGAATGTGGCTGAGCAGATGGTCTTAACCCCAATCTCAGTATAGATGCAGCTTCCATTTCCTTTACTCTGCATTAGAGAGGATGTGGTCACTGCCAGTCCGTGCAGCTGGAGCTCCACATCTGCTTTGGCTTAGCCCTTTGGCAGTACTGTGTCTGCAATGTGCATTAGGTGGTGACTCACTGGTAAGCACTGTTGGTGTTAACCCCTTCTCTCCTACACAAGGGACAGACTCCTTTTGTCCCCCACCAGCAGAAGACAGCTCAGGGTGGTGTCAGCACAGCACAGCTTACCTCTTGGCATTTGGAGCAATTTTCCCCTTGACAGTGAGGCGTTGGCCAGGCTTGAGACCCAAGTTGGTGCACACTGGTCCCTGGGGAACATGAAGGCAGATTCATTAGCTCAATACCTGCTGGCTTACTTGTTCTGACTTGGCAGCTCTCCCTGCTGCCTTGCAAGACCTGTGCATTGCTTTGGACCCATGGAGACACAGGGAAGCTCCCTTCCCCTAGGGCATTGCACCAGGGACATCCCAGAGAAGTTTCCCCAATCACATGGGACATGTGCCTGATTTCCCAACCTTTCTCCAGCTGCTCTGATCAACATATCTGTATTTTACAGCAGTGAAGTGTAAGCACCTGCATGCTCTCATCACACCCACCCCATCCCAAACACACCCGTGTGCCTTGTGGCTCTTGCATCGTCCCACACAAGTCTGGTTGGAATGGATGGCAGGAATGGAGCTTCCACTCCCTTCCTCTAGCTTGTGTTTGAACTTCAAGCCTTATCCAGGTCCAAGGGCTCAGACAGCTCCCAATGGCTTGTTTAGGGTGTTCTCTTTTTTTTTGTAGGCTCAACCTTTGCAAGAACATTCTTCTGCTCCATGTACACACCGTCCCCCACCTTCTCTCTAGAAGCATTAAAATACCCTGGCAAACCCACATGTCCTCATTTTCTATCACAGCAGAAGCAAGACTCCAAGAATACTAGAAGTCTTTTCCCATCCCACTTTAATAAACAAGCTGGCACTTGGGACAATCCCTGCTTAATCACTCTCCATATAATGAAAGATAAATTAATCAAAGAAATACAATCACTCTTCCGACACAGCATCTCCCCAGCAGTCACAGAATGGTTGGGGGTGGACAGAACCTTGGAGATAAAGTCCAACACCCCTGCTAAGGCAGGTTCACCTAGAGCAGGTTGCACAAGGTCGTGTCCAGGTGGATTTTGAATATCTCTACAGTGGGAGACTCCATCACCTCTCTCTGGGCAGTCTGGTCCTGTGCTCTGTCACCCTCACAGTGCAGAATTTTTTTCCTCATACTCAGATATAACTCCCTGTGTTTCAGTTCGTGCCTGTTTCCCCCGCTCCCTGTTGCTGGGCACGTCTGAAATGAGTGTGGCCCCATTCTCTTGACACCTGCTCTTAAGATATTTGAGCATAGTCCTTGACATTCACAGAACACTTCCATAAAGCACATTCCTTCCAAGAGGAGAATAACAATTCAGTGACTCATGAAAACTTCAGCCAGGAAACAAGCAGCAAGACTGCCCAGAGAAGATGCTCAGACAGAAAGGAAGATCACTGCAGCTGCTTTCCCAGAGCAGAGCTGCTGCAAAACAGGTTACCCCAGCTTAGAACCCAGCCCAGTAAGGACCCCCCCACCACATACCTCCCAAAAGGGATCCTGCAGGAAAAAAAGAACCACTCCTGCCGGAACATGAAATAGCAGCCACCCCTCTGTAGTGGATGCAGCAGGGATCATTCTTTCCCAGGAAGGCACCCAGCTCTAGCAGACCCTCTGACACAGGGGCTGATGAGCAGGTGGAGGAGGACAGTGCAAGAACCCTCTCACCAAGCCAAGACACTCCTCTCAGTCCCTCTAATGAAGCACCACATCCAGCAAAGCTGCCCCATCCCTTTCTCTACTCACGCAAGACATAGTGCTGCTCTGCAGGTTAATGCTCCTCTCAGCCAAGGTACAACGGTGCCAGGCAAGCTGCTCTTACAGCCCCACCCTTGCCCTTAAATAGATGGAGAACTGAGTTGTCCCAGCCCTTCTCCATCCCATACACCAATGGAAAGGGTAGCAGAGGTTGTTTTGGAGGGGGAGGAAGGGTTTGTCATGCAGAGTTGCTCCTCCCACCCTAACCCAGCCTCTCCAGGATGCTGAAGACAGCCCTTCCAAGAAGGCTGTGGGCCACTCCAGGAGGAGATCCAGCTGTGTGTGGTCATGAATCCAATGGAAAATAGTTTTACAATGAATGTTTTACTATCCAAGGCTTATATCCCACACGGAAAATGGTCAGATGGATTGAGGCTTGGCGGGAAGGGTCCAGGGAGGAGGGCTGGACGCTTCAGCTCTGGCTAAATCAGGACAAGGAGAAATGTCACTGAGCACATACAGGACCTCAGAAACTCTTTGTGGTCCAGGTGAAACCCCAGGAACAGAGGACTACAGCAGGATCCAGGGTCACCCAGCTGCACTATCAAGCCTTTCTGCCCCCAGAGGCTGCCCAGCTACTGACCTAGCCCTTACCACCTGCTCCTGTAGGTACGGGAACCAAGGAGAGAAAAGAGTCCGTTTTCTACAGAACCCATAGATGTCCTCAGAACTGTGCAGTTCATCTTGGCTGTAGGACACAGCAAGCCAGGAGGAAGCTGTCTTGGAGGGTTGGGAGGGATTATCCAGGAAAGCTCTGTGCCTGGCTCTTGCACCTACCCTGAACAGAACTGGGAGACTGAGGAAGAAGGGGATGGGGGCAAAATGCTTCTATCACAATAAGCCATAGGATCTATATGTATTTCATGTGCCTCTGTGTTCTCTTTGTGGCAAGTATGATTCACTCTGGGTGAAAGGGTTCCTTTGGAAAAAGTTACCCAATTACTACGTGGCTTAACTGTAATTACACTGAAAGAGGAGGGAAAAATTCAGGCAGTGAGCCAAGCCTGTGGCTGAGAGCTCTCCTTGTCTTGCATATTTGTCTCTAAATCACAAGGCACTCTGTGATTTCCTCAAGAGGCCCAGAGCTGAAACTCACTGAAACACTTTCTTCTTCCCTTTCTATGAGGCCCAACAGTTCCCCCTCTGCTGAAGATGTGATAGTCCTCAGCCGCCTTACTCCCTCAAGTATCACCCCAGAGGCTGCAACTCCTGAGTATTTCCAGCTGATGCCATCAATGTCAGCAGAGGTAGCAGGGAGACCCTCCTGCCTGCCAGAGCTGGGAAGGGCAGGGACAGACTCCAGACTTTGGCCAGGTTGCTGATCACCCCATGACACAAGGGAGGGGGAGTAAAGGTCAAAGTGGTCTTCCCCGCTCTCACATGCCTGCTCCCTCCTTCCCCTCTGGAAACCTGTCTCAGGGCACAGCCCTTGAGCCCTATCAAGGGATCATGTGACGCAGGACAAGAAGTGCTCCATACTAGCAGGAGAGGTAACTAGAGTCAGCTTCTCTCTGCTCAGGATGTGTGTGTGTAATTAAATCAGTTCCTTTCAAATCCAAGATTTCATGAGACCAAACCCCAGACACCTCTCCAAATACATGAGTTGCAGCCGGAGCCATGGTCTAGGGGCTGGACTAGGAGGGTCTGTTCCCTTGCAAGAAATACTGGACATGGAAGGGAAAATTTGCTCACTTAGAGATGGAGATGGAGAGGGCCATTTGAAAGATATGGGGCAGGCTCTGTGCTTCTTGCAGCATTTCTGGCAGCTGGACACTGTCACCAAGCCTTAGCAGCCACCAGTTCCTTGACTGTGTCCAGGGACCTTCCTCCAGATGCTGCTGTGAAGATTAGAGACCAGCTAATGGATAACAGATGATTATGAAAGAGGTGCTGGAAGGGCTATTCACATCAAGGAAATTCAGCTTTCAGACTTGAGTCTACCTAAGGCAGCCTGTGTTTGTCTGGTGGAAGTCCAGGTATCTCCGCTGGCTTTCAAGGAACCTTGAATTAAATGGCATTAGCACAAGGGGCTAATACCACAGTCAGGAGGGCCATGGGGTGTCCCATTGCCTGTAGGCCACGAGCCACCTCCATCAGGACAATGCCATGTCAGCCTTCCTACCTCTAGGTTGGAGACACTGTTGTCAAGGTGACAAAATCTAAAGCTCTCACATCAGCATCCTCACAACATCACAAGTGATGGCTGAATTCAGGGGAGGGAAGGTCCCTGCTCACCCTGGTGACACACCAGGCAGGGATGGTCTCCCCAGTTCTACTGATACCTGCTCCACCATGCTGAACACACAGAGGTGCTCGTGTGTTATTTTCAGGAGCAATATGGTGTAGGAAGAGCCACTGTGGGTTGAGAAGGGCAGAGCCAGGCTGGTTAGAGCTGGCAATCCTTACCTCCTGGTCACTTTGTTCCTTATCAGTGTGCAGTTGGTCAGCCAGCTAAGGGATGTGCCAGCAGGTTATCAGCCCATCCTATCTGCAAAGGGCATAGATGAGGAAGATGAAAAGAGATCACAACAGATCTTGGTGTCATGGGTTTATCCCATTGTATGGGAACTCAACACTGTAACAGGGCTCTTCCCCTCCACCCTTCCTGCCAGACTACTTCGGCTCCAGGAGAGCGCTCCTGCATTACATTGCAAATCCTTACTTTGTGTTAGAGTCACTGATCTGCATTGAAATTTGGGAAGCAAAGATCTTCTTTGCCCAGTCTAAAGGGATTGACTAGACATGATGCTGTCCCTGCAAACAGTCCTCTTGTCCATGCCAAACTCCTGGCCAGAGGGAGCCACAAGTGTGGAGAGAGAAGTAATGTCTGTGGGATATTACTTCATCAGTGCCTCACCTGTCGTTATGAGAACGAGGCAGGTGGTGTTTGCATCTGCACCTGCTTTCTCCAAACTGGGGTTGTGTCCTGGACAGGATGGCCAGGGAAAGGGGGTGCAGAAGAGCCAGCTGCTTTGACAGAGGCAGACCAAATTCACAGACAACACATGTGTGCACAGCCAGAAATCACAGCAAAGATCCCACCAAGCATGTACTCTGCTGGGGGTTAGGCATCTCACTAAGGTCCTGCCCTGGGCACCTCTGCTGTGTCCTGTGCTTCAGAGACAGCTTGGCTCCTGGGAGCAACTTGCTACATCTCACTTGCCACCTCTCACTTGCCTTTCCTTGCACAATATCCCCATCTGCTCACATCTCCTTGGAAAGTGCAAATTGCCCTTGTACAGTGAGAAATCCCAGACAGTTCTCAAAGAATTGTTGCTGCCTTTGGGGCCTGAACTAATCCCCCAACTCTGTGACCCATCATTCCCATAGAAGGGACCAAACATCCCCATCTATAGCTCAAGCTGCTCATGGTCTTCATTGCAGCTCTTCTCCCAGGGCCTCAGCCTTCTTCCTGCACTCTCCTTGACACTCAAGAGCCGGTGCTGATCTCTCCATGCTGAGACAGCACGTTTCCTCGAGCTCCCAGCTTTCCTCAAGGATATCCTCTCATCTCCCAAGCTCCAGGCTGTAATACAGCTTAGGTTGTAGAGGGAAATGTGATTGCTAAAAGTGAGTTTCATCATTGCAAGTAGCTTTGATTTAGGGCCTTGCCTTCTGGTCTAGCTGATAGGCCCTGGTATGCCTCAGCATACCTGGACTGGTCCTGCATGCTGAGGGCTGGAATCCAGCACCTGCAAGTTGTGGGGTTGAGTTGAAACATGGGGCTGAGCCCTTGGGTGGCTCTAACCAAGGTGGTTTGACAGCTGCCAAAGAAGTAGCCCAGTCAGGCAAGTGTCTGAAGCAGAAGATGTACCCCCAAACCTGCTTGTGAGGGATGCAGCAATAGGCAGGGCATCCAAAATGACTGTGAAAGAGTCTGGCTGAAAAGCTTGTGGACTACGTGACCAAAGTCCAGCTTTGTACAGTGCTCTTCAGCTGGCAAAAGCCAGTTTTGGGTGCAATTAGTCTTGCAGTGATTTGCAACATCTTTCCACTGGGAGAGCATCTTTGTACCTGTTGTTATGTGTCCTGTGGTATTTTAAACTGAGGATTAGGTGTGCTAAACTCAGATTTATTATCTTGTGGACACAGAGCCTCACGTCAGGAATGAGCCACAGCAGGATCTCCCAAGCTTTGACTGCCGAAACATTTCCAACCACATCCAATTGCCTGGATTAGGAGCTGTCTGTGAGGCTCCAACTCCTGCTGACTCCAGAATCTCTGCTTTCATTAATTCAGTATGGAAATATGTTCCCAAGTGGTGAAGATAATCCTGCAAATCTTATCAAAGGGTACCCGGACAAGATGATTTATCCGGGTGAGCCTGAAGTTACAGCTTGGGGAAGCAGGAGTGACTCCTCACGCTAATGACACTGGGATGTGTTAGACACACCTCAAAGCACATCCTGGGAGCTCCCCAAATCCATGCTCCCCTTCTCCTCCCCTGCACCTCTGGCTGGGGCTCCATCTTTCCTCCCTGGGCAGTGCTTGGTAGGGAAGGGAGTGCTCCTGGGTTGCGTGGTATCTGTATGGCTGTGGAATGGGCACAGCACCCTGGCCAGGAAGGCAAGGAGGGAGCTGCATGCTGGGTCATGGCCATGGGCAGCATGGATCAGCCTCTGCCAGCCCACAGAGATGGTTGGCCCAAGCTGTTCAAGTGCCCTGGTGGGTGAGAACAGCAAGAAGCCACACTGATGTGGGTTAGCTCTGTCTGCCGGAATGACAGGTAGGAGGAATCCTCGCCTTAGCTCTCCCGAATGACAGGTAGGAGGAATCCTCGCCTGGCAATGCTAGGAATACTGAAAAAAAGCCTTCAGTTAACTTGGATTTGAAGGATCCTGACTGTGAGGCTGGAGCAGGGAAGTTAGCAGGTCTTTAATCCCAGCCAGGTGATGACAGGTCAGGAAGGCTTCAGGCCATCTGCGTCTGAGTTTAAGGGCACTTAGTGCAGTCCCGAATGACAGGTAGGAGGAATCCTCGCCTGGCAATGCTAGGAATACTGAAAAAAAGCCTTCAGTTAACTTGGATTTGAAGGATCCTGACTGTGAGGCTGGAGCAGGGAAGTTAGCAGGTCTTTAATCCCAGCCAGGTGATGACAGGTCAGGAAGGCTTCAGGCCATCTGCGTCTGAGTTTAAGGGCACTTAGTGCAGCAAAGGCAAGTCAAGGAGGGGCAGCTGATCCTTTAGGAAAGCACGTTCTTGATTTTGACACAGAGAGGTTGCTCACAGTGATGCAGCCTGGACCAGGTGGTTGCTGCACGTAGAGTATTTCTAAGAGGTGCAAATGCAGGTTAAGAAAAGCCTTGCAGCATGCCAGGCAATTGTTACTGAGCCGGAGGGGGACAGCGAACTGCGGAGGACAGGAGCTGGAAGGTGAATGGAGCAAGTCTTAAGTTCTCCTGTAGGCAAAGTACAATTAGGGGCCTTGTACCACTCTGCCACTCACTTTGAAGCTGATAATATTGCTCTTATTGAATGAAATTGGGAAATCAACTTCTGACTGCTGGCATGAATTTCCAGTTTTCTTTAAATAAATTGAAGAAATAGAAAGAAAGGAAAAGGTAGTGAAAATTAGTTGGGGTGTAGCATGTGTTGTTCAGGCTGTGCAAGCACAAGGCTTCAAACCTAATGTTTGAGAAATGACACATTTCGAAAGCAGAGCTATGAGCTCAGCAAATGCTGACTATAGGGGGAAAACATCACCACTGCTTGTCTGGACATTGGCTAATGACTTCCAGAGGGCCTGCAACATAAGCCTGGCACCAGTGGAAGATGGAAAGGGTATCTTGTGCTAAAATACAACGCTAAGGAGTATTTTTGTGTTGCTCATTAGCGCTGGAAGTTCAAGGGCAAGGAAATGCAGCTCCATGTGTGAGGGTCAGATGTTTTATCACAGGTGTGCCATAGCAGGAGTGCTGCAGGCTATTGACTGACTGTGGCCACAGGCTCTGCACTGCTGTAATTCCCAAATTGGTGTGCTTGTAGTGCCTTGGAAACCTGCCATTTATTGAGTCTATTTCAAGCCTAGAAACAACCTGCTGAGGCATATTCCCTGTCTCAGGTTTTTGTGTGTTAAAGTAACTTTTGAGATGTGCTGGGCAGAAGTTTGTCTGCTGTAGTTAATATTCAAATTTTAAGTGGATGCTGTGTTGCAACATGTTACAGCAACCCAGATGCTGGTTTCAGCTCTTCCAAGAAACAGTGCTCAGGAGAAGTGTGTTTGTGGAACACAGGCACGTTCTCCTGCAACACCCTTGAGACCGAAACTCAGTCCCATGCCATTTTTCAGCGAGTAGTGTGTGTTAAAACCAGTGTGGAATGACAATCCTGAAGAAAAGGGTTGCCATGAATAGGCTTTTCTGGCAGGAGTGACAAGAAACTTGAAAACACCTGTTGGGTTTTTGTTGGTTTTGTGCATGCAAAGTGGTACCTACGGTGTAGGCTGTGATATTAGTCTCCATACATGGCAGAAACAGCATCAGAGATGCTTGGGAGGTGAGGCTGGCAGAGAGCCTGGAGCCCATCAGGCTTTTCTCACTGAGACATACCCTGCGTGGGCCATTGCATCTGCTTTGGCAAATGCATTCGTCTGCAGTCAGCCCACGAAACAGCATTAGGGGCACATCTCGTGCTTGGAGAGCCTCCAAAGCACATCAGACCACAAGGCATCAGCACAGCTGAGCAGAAGCCAAGGCAGGCAAACGACCAACTTGGCCTTTCCAAGGGGGAATGAGGCCCTGCCAGGCAGCAAGCGCTGGAGAAAAGAGAGTTGCCTTGGATGGACGTGCAACAGGACCCTGAGGGTCCTGTGGGTGGCACAGCTCATTATTCTCTGACAGGGATGCATCCTCCTGGCAGCGACAGCACCCCAGAGCCTGCACAGCCTGGGCCTCTACTCCACTGCTTGACTGGGAACCCCCAATCCCCCAAATCTCCCTTGGGAGTTTCAGTAACATGTGCCATCCCCCACTTGGCAGTTCAAACTGTTAGGTGGTACTGAGCTCTGTTAGACAGCTGCTGCCTGTTACCCTGCTGCCTGCCACCCAGCTGGAACAATTACCCTAGTAAACTGTCTGTTATCTGCCAGGATCAGCTGCTGAAATGGGAGGGTGTTTCGGCAGGGCTTGGCACCCTTCTCTCCCCGGGGCTCATACTATTTGGGGAGAGAAAGCTCAAGGTGCTTCTCTCTGATGCTATCACAGTTTGGAGGCTGTGGAAAGCACTGGGATGCATCATCCCCTGCAATGCTGTTGGTTCCCACCCCCTTGCAAGGGGGTCCAGGCACCCTCCGGGGCTGGTGGGCACACACACATCACTGCTGTGGTGAGGCTGTGCCACTCTCTTGGGAGTTTTTGCAAGCAGCTCTCTCCAAGGAAGTCTTTTGCAGAGCCCTCCCTACCCCTTGGAGCAAGCATGTGCATCCATCATCATATCCCACACAAGGGCCTGCTCTTCCTCACCTCTGGCTTCTCCATCTTCCTCTGCTCCTTGGGCAGAGAGTGGCACTGAAGCACCCCACCGACACCAAAGCTGGGCTTTGCCAGCCTGCAGTGCTTGGGACCTCCTTGGTTCCCTCCTACAGATCTGGAGCTGGTGCAGGTTCACAACAGCAGCTGGTGGGATGGTAGTAAAGGTCATTTTGCCAGGAGCTCAAGCTCATGCTTAGCCTCTTCACAGCAGGAGTCTGGGGGAAGAGGGGTGGACATCCACTTGTAGCATCTGTGTGCCAGTTATTTAGTGGCAAGTGTGCAGTACATGTGAGCATCACGTGAGCATGAAGCCTGTTCTTCTCACCCAGCATAGAAGGTAAGGGAGAGTCCATCAGCCAGCCAGGTGTTTTTGGATGTACTCATCTGTGAGGCATGTCTGTGCTGTGTGTTCAGCCCACACCAGGTTCACCAAATACACTGTAAGGCCAAGGGCCACTGCACTGTCTAAAATCTTCCTTAAGCAGGTTGGATTATCTTCAAAAAACATGGACATCTGAGAGGCAATGGCCTCCAGGTTTCCAGGCATTTGCTCCAGAAGCAGGCAACAGATGGGATTCATGATTTCCATTCCCACCAAAGCAAACAGGGAAAACCAGGAGGTTCTCTGCACTGACTATATTTAGTCAGGCAGGTTCAAGCTGCAATATAATGCACCTCCTCCCATTCAAAGGGAAGATGAGGAGATGAAAGGAGTCCCTAGGTCAAGTCCATGATAAGGAGGTGACCTAAAAAAGGAAAGCTTTGTCTCTACAGGGTCTGCTGTTGTGTAAACTTGCCCAAAGCTAAGCTCTCGGCGAAGTATCCCCCATACCACACAGGGTGATCATCCTGATCTTGTTTCACTGGCTCTGCTGCCTGAGAACTCCTGGCAGGAGCAATCCAAGGGCCACTGCTGGATGCAGATGTTGGGTTGGAGCAACATGAACTTGGTGCTGGGCAGCCCCAAGAGAAAGCCAGTACTTTAGAGCCCAGTTTTGGCACCCCATGGAGTGCCTGCCAGCCCAGGGGCACATGGAGAGGTCCAGAAATGGGGGCCTCCCTCCACACCCCTTGGCAAATGCCAAGCTGCTGTCTGTCCAGGATAAGAGCTGTTGGGGAGGGAAGCCTCCCTGGGCAAGCAGGCATCAGCCATGACTTTCTTGGAGAGAAACAAGCAGGAGGCAAAAGCCCCAGCACTCCCAAATGAGCCCCTTCTTAACAATAGCACTGTCAGCGGGGACTTGTGTGGTGTGACAGAGCTCCCTGTGGCCCTAGGGGACTTATCTGGCTAGACACAGGGAGACATGGCAATCTGACAGTCCTTCCCCACTTGGAAAACAAAGGCATTTGCCTCCCTTTGTCTGTTTATTTGGGGGAAAGGGAAGGAAAAACAGCAGAGAGCAGAACAGGGCCTTGCCCCACATGGTGCTTTATTCGGCTGCCCTGGGGCTGTGAGCTCAGCTTCGTGGGCAGCAGATGTTTTACCTGCTGAGCAAGTCCATGAGGGCCTGTGCCCACGAACAGGGATGAGCAACACAGGAGGCAGAGCAGTGTCTGGGAGAAGGACCAGTCAGGTCTAGTGGGGCTGGGAAGTGCCCTACATGTGGGCAAGACCACTGCTCTAGCCATGAAGGTTTAGGTCCAAGGAGGGAGGTAAAAACACAAGCAGCCTGCCAAAACCTGCAAAGGCACTCAGTCTTCCTAGGCTGTCTCCCCACTGATGATAAGAGGTTACTCCAATTGGTCCAGGTGCCCACCCTAACTTCCCTTGGGGTTGGTCCTCTCTGAGAATGTCCCAGCCAGTCTCTTGGCTTGGGTGCCACAAAGAAAACAGGGCTCTGTTTTTCCCTCTCCTCCTCCTGCTGTGCAGAAGGCTGTACTGGGATGACTGCCTGTCTCACCTCCCCAAGATGCTCAGCACTCCCAACTGGTGGGTGAGGAGGGTACTCATGAACTTGTTCGACAGGTAAAACTTTCCCTCCCTGTGAAGTCTCTCCCTGCATTTTATGACTGCTTACCTCTGAGCCAAGGATTCCTTTTGGCAGCTCCAGGAGTGGGCTCGGCTGGGTGCGGAGCACTGTTTTTCTCCAGGATTTTATTACTTGCTTTGTTTCTCAGGGAGTCTCAGTTGGCCTTCCTTCAAGCTCACCATTGCCTTGTTCCATCCACTCTTTTCCTCCCACGGGCCCTGCACAGACCCCATGCATGGCAGAGAAACCACAGATAGCACCTGGCACCTTCCAGTCTACAACCTGAATGTAGACTGTGACATGCAGCATCCTTGTGACACAGCTGGTGGACTGGGGAGGAGATGGGGGCTCATGCAGGACCTCTGCTGCTGCTGTGTTCCCTTCTCCTCCTGTTCCCTGTAAGCCTGTCACACCATTGCAACCCATCTCTTGCTTGGCAATGGGGCTGAGCACCAGCCCTGGTGCCAGACTGCCTAGCCACATGTTCTGGGCTACCTCCTCCCTTTTGCCTCAGGTTTACTGCCTATCTACTTATTTACCTTACTGCAGGGATCTCTCTGGTCAAGGGCTTGCACTGACCTTCAGGTAGTGACCCTCCAAGGCAGGACCAAGCATCTGTCATTGCTGCTCAGACACTCCAAGCATAGCCCTGGAGCTGAATCAGAAAAAAAATAGTGTAGAGCTCAGGACTGATGTTCTCTTCCAGACATCTGGAGCAGCCCTCGAGCAGGCCAGGGAACAATGCTGGAGGGATCTGGTCTCACTCAACACTAACCTTCATGTCTTCTAGCATTGTGCAATGTCCATCAGGCTGAGATTTCCTGAAAAACACCTCATGCTCCCAAGACCAGTCAGGGAAGTCCTGTGAGCATTCAGTAGCCTGGACTGAGAGGATCTTTAGGCATTGGAAGATGTTAAAGGTTTCACAAAGGTACAAGAGGACAAGAAGATAGGAACCAACAGCAGCCATTCTTGCTTCAGGGCAACTCTGTCCTTTGAGAACAGCAAACCTGCTGCTCCTGAGCCCTGCACGTGGCCTGTGCAAGGTCAGGATCTGTGCTGGGACTGGTTCACTCCATGCAATGGGGTTGGAAAGTGGCTTTGGGTGACCCTTGGCTGGCAGGAGAGACAGACCAGGTTGCTACAATCACTTGGTTAGGATGGATGCAGCTGCATGGGGCCATGGGATGCTGGAGGACTAGCTGTCTGATGTCTTTGACCATCTGATCCCAAAGCTTCCCCAGCCTCTTGGGTGCATAAATGGATTTGGGATGACGGTTAGAACGTGAGCTGCTGTGACTATGAGGCTGCTATGGCTGGCAGGAGAGACAGACCAGGTTGCTACAATCACTTGGTTAGGATGGATGCAGCTGCATGGGGCCATGGGATGCTGGAGGACTAGCTGTCTGATGTCTTTGACCATCTGATCCCAAAGCTTCCCCAGCCTCTTGGGTGCATAAATGGATTTGGGATGACGGTTAGAACGTGAGCTGCTGTGACTATGAGGCTGCTAGTTGTCATGTGAAGGAGATGGCTTGCAGAAAGACTTTCTCTGCAAAGAGCAATTACTAATTATGAGAAGCCATCACACCCCATGTTTTGAGACACAGGAATGGGAGACAAAGGGAAGTGTCATTTAGCCTGGGAGAAAAAGGTTGGTGAAAGATGAGGATGAAATCTTGTCCCTAGAACCAGGACCTACTCCTTCCAAAATAATAATAAGTCCCTAGTTGAGCCAGGGTACTCCCAAACAGTGTCTATAAAGCTCTGCGGTAAAGTCCAGGGTACTGGGCCAGCTGGAGCAGCCCTGCCAGAGGGAAACTAAGCCCTCTACATATATACCCACCCTCGGGGATCATAGGATTGTGGTGGTTTGGGTCAGGCCAGCCTCAGAAATGCCAGGCTCAACCTCTTGAAAGCAGATGATGTAAGTGAAGAGAGTGAGTGACCAAAGCTGGTGGGCTGCAGCAGCCTGGGGAGCACTCTCGAGGACTGGCCCTAGATGGTGACCAGCTACCCATCAAGTCACCATTACCCCTTTGGGAAACTTGCTTTCCCACTCCAGAAAGGTCAGAGTATGCCTTGCATGTGGCTACATCTTAGCTAGGCTGGGGGATAGAGTGTTTTACCACTTAGGGTGAAACTCAGATGTTGAGCTCTGCGCCACTATTCCCAGGAACAGAAGTGGATGAGAATGCTTTGCCATGTTGTGAGCTGAACATCCCTCTTTCAGTCATGCAGGTCACTGTTGACTCAGAGTGATGCCCTCCATGGGGAAACAGGACACTTTCCAAGAAAGGCAGGCTCTTGGCAAACAGCATGTCAGCAGCACCCTCTTGGCAGGGGGCAAGAGCTGCTGGAGATGGCATGGCTTAATTTTCTGGGTATGTGCTCTTCCAAAAAGGAAGGGCTCAGAAAAGTTTGCTTCCATTGGTTTTTTTGGCCTTTGTGTTTGCTGGGCATCCCTGTATGCTGACCCCCAGAACTGTGCTAGGTTGTGGGTGCCTGCAGTGGGCAGGGGGGGATGAATCCATGGGGCAGGCAGAAAGCAGGACATGTATTACATTTTACAGCTGAGCTTAGTCTGCTCTTTTTGAAACTTTCAGTGGTATTTCTAAAGACAGAATACTCTTTAGTCCCTCCAAGAGGCTGAAACGTGATGTGTGTTGCTTTTGTTTTTTACTTTCTTTTTTAATGCAATGCTGTTCAGTCTTCTGGGCTCTGTGTGCACATTCTGGAAACACCATGACATCCGCTAAGTGGAATCACCCGGTACTGTAATACCATGGAGCAGCTCTCAGCAGCATCAGCACAGCTGATGGGAATGCAGGCTTAGGTGTGTGGTACAAGAGGCAGAGTCAGAGCAGGCCTGGTCAGAGGGAGAGAGGATGGTGGGTGAGCAGGCAGGACCTGGGATGAGAATAGGGATCCTGAGACCTCTCAAGGCATCTCCTCCCCAGGAGATTACCATATTGCACTGCTCCTGACTCCAATGAAGATGAAAGAGGATGGTCAGGATGTGCCAATCTCCATCAATCCTCTTCAGCAGCCACAGCACTCTCTGCAGCTCTGGGTCCCCCCATCATTCCCCAGAGCAGTTTTGATGGGACATTTTGCAGAGTGCTGGCACACTGCCCTTTATCACAGGAAAACTGAGTGCTTGGATGAAAAGCTGCCTCTCACCCACACCTCATGCAGGTGGCTCCCCTGGCTCCCACTGCTGGTAGCATCTCAATGCCCCACCTAGCTGCGGGTGGACCCAGTCCCTGTCCTCCTCCGTCTGCAACTAGGACAAGCACCAACAGGCTCCAGCTCCCCAGCAAGCCTTTGCCCAGCCAGCATGTTTCAGCTCTGCCTGAAGAAGAGCAGTGAGCTCCCTCTCCACATTGCATGGCAGTGCCAAACCCAACTTTGCTGCTGGCTGTACCTGTGGGACCTCTGACCACAGCCCTGGCTCTCCTAGGGCTGGGATGGTTGGGCATGCTGTGGTGGCCACCTCACTGGCATGACAGCTGCCCTGCTCTGGCTGAGTGTCTGTGGCCTCCTCCTGTTGAAACATCACTCCTCAAGGGCAAACCAGCTGGGCACCAGTGAATGAGCTGGACTGAAGGTGAAGGCTTCCATTACAACATCAAGATTGCACTTGTGCAGCTTCCCAGCATCCTGCAACCACAGTCCCAGGTGCTCTCCTTCCTGCCTGGCCAGCCCTGCATAGCTGCAGAGAAGGGGCACTACCTGGCTGTGCTGTGCAATCTGGCTGCTCACCCAGCCTGGATCAATAAATTCCCTCCATGTAAGTCTGGAAATGGGCACTGCTCATGCATTGTTGCACCCCTCAGACAGAACTGCAGGTTGCTCATTTTGCATGGCTGTTTTCCCCATCTCACTGTTCCAGAGTTCAGGTCTGATTCACAGAGATTTAGGCACCTGAAACTGCTGCTAAGGGCTTCACAGCAGTGCCTGAACAGACTAGATCCTCCTTCACTTTGACTTGAAAAGGCAAAAGAAACATGCTGCAGTTCTGGAAAACAGAGAAAGAGGCTATTGTAGCAGTGCTGCTGACAGAGCAGCGAGCAAAGCAGCAAGCAGAGCATCTGGCGTTCATCAAGAGATGATGAACTGTGTAAGAAAACTATTGAAGGGAGGATGATGTGCAGACTGGAAAACATGCATCTATAGCACTGAAACTAGATGGAGGGCATGGTCCCGCTAAGAGCAACTGGAAGCATGACAGAAAATTCCCAGCACAGAAGGAGCTGATTAAGCATGCACAAAAGGGAGCCGTGACTTGGATGCAGATTGCAGGGCTGTTGGCCACATTGTAAGGCTTATGCTCTCCAGGACACAGCCTTGTGCTTGCCAGGGACCAGGCCTCGAGCAGGCATTTGCATGACCACGCCACTGCCGACTGGAGCTGTGGGGTGAGCTGTGATGAGAAACAGTTCTGGAGCACAGAGCTGCAGCTGCAGGGTGGCTGGCTGCACCCAGGCGGTCAGCAGTAGTTAGGGGCCCTGTGATGTCAACAACATAGAGCAAAAGAAGCTGATGCCCAAAGTAGAGCCAAAATTGTCTGTGGTTGTAAATCCAGTGTTCTGGCTCTCAGGAAGGGGCTTGTTTAACAACCCAAAGCAAAGCAAGTTTTGAATGTGCAAAGGGACAGGACTTCACACTCTTACCCAAACCAGCTGCCATTTATCAACCCACATTTCTGTGTGTAAGCTCACATTGGCCAGGATGACACCCCAGACCATCCAATTCCTCTCTCCAACCTTCAGCTGTGCACTGCTGCGTGGCACAGCCTCCTCTCTTGCTGTGAAAGCATTCCTGTTGCTGAGTGTGACGTGAAAATAACTGTGCTTTTTGCAGCACCAGCTTGTGTTGGGTTTACATATCTATGGAGCAACTCTGATGTGGAACCTCCCACTCCTTCCCTCCTACCAAGATAGACAGACAGACAGTAGGCTTGAGCAACAGTGGAAGTGAGGTCTTGCTGGAAAGCAATTTCAGCTGCACTTCTTCCTATCCAGTTGTGGTTATTCTTCTTACTATGCTCAGTACTGAGGTCTCTAGGTATGAGCCAGCTGTGTGTTAAAGGGCAGGATAACAGCTGGCCATGGTGGGATGGATGGTGGCAGGGACACACATTGTGTAACACATTGTTATACCAGGAACAGTCAGGCAGTGGAGTCTCTGGTAGCTGTAACAGAAAGGCAAAAGGAAAGAGAACATTTGACATGAATATCATGATATGAAAGAAAAATCTGGTGTCAATTCACTCCAGCCAGCATAGCAGGAATACAAATCAGGAGCCTACTACTTCCAGACTTATTTTCAGTCTAAAGAACAATAGTTCAGGGTATGGGAACATGAGATCCCTAGACAGATGCCTGACTAGAGTTTTCTAATTTACTTATTGCACCTGGCACAGCATCCAAGTTCAAGAGTCAAGGAGCAGATAAAGATGATCCTTTGCAGGTGTCTTTTTCTTCTGCATTGCAGAACATTGCCAGGGCAGGAGGAGGAAATATGGGTATTGGGTAGGATGTCTCTATGTTCTGAGCCTGGAGGTTTGCTTCCAGGGTAACTCATGGACTCCTTTCCACATAGTTGTATCTTTTCCTAAGTCACTACAGGGATCAGACAGATTTTCCTGCTGCTGTTGTGTCCCATTGCTGGAGATGCTGTTCTGGAGAGCTTACAACACACCCAGAGGAGTAATGGGCAGAGTTTTGTATCACATCAGCAAGCAGTACCATGGAGTGTCCCTCAGATCCTGTCACTTAAAAGATGTGCCAGCCAAGACCATGTGCTGCTTGCAATGACCAGTCACATCCATCCCTGGATTGACCAGAGGATCAGGTGTGCTCTACTAGGAAAGACTGTTCTGAAGCTACTGGGTCATCAGCAAGTGACAAGTGACCAAGAGGAAGGCTATTTCTGTAGAGAGTTCTCCCGAAAATCCTTAATATCAGGCTGCCCAAACACGTGAGACAAAAGCAAGTTCAAAAACCTGCACCAACAGGCAGAGGTCCAGCAACTCTGGCTCTAGGGCATTCTGAGTTGCTTGTGGCCAAACAGGAGTCAAACACAATGTGGGATTGCTCAATAACATAGGCCCTTTCACCCCTGAAATTGTTGTGGGAAGGCAACTAATGAGACTGCGGTGGATTGCAAGGCAGTGAGCATCGTGAAGCTCAACTTAAACACAGCCTGCACCCTCCACTGAAGGAGCATGGCCACCTTATCTCATGAGGCATGTCAAACTCTAGGTTACCAAGGCTGTGGCAGGCACATGGTCCCCTAGTCATACTGGAGTGCTGAAGAGCAGCATATTGCCATTCTTCACACCTCCGCCCCCAAACTTTGCAAGTGCACAAACAGGGACTGGCACTGCTCTGTGCCACTCCTAAGACTCTGCCCAAAATCAGCTGAATCAACAGCCTCCATGCATTAGGCCAGAGCAGGACACCAAGTCAGGAACATCTCTGATTCATGAAGAAGGGGCACCTTGCCAGGGCCACAATCATGCTGTCCTAAATCTCTAATCTACAGCCCACAAAGACTCAGTTTCCTCTGGCTTCCACGCTGCAGGGATAAACTACTTAACTTGCATGCAGGCAGCTGTAGTACGACAGTGGAGTGCACCTGGAGGAAACAGAAATCCTTATCTGAGTTGTTTCAGGTTGCCTGAAACAGGTCAAGTATGGAAGCAATTCCTGCCCCAAATTTTACCCAGGTACCACTTTCTGTGCAACTTCTGTGGGAGCCAGGCTAGAGGTTCAGCAAGAGCTGGTGAGCAGAAAGGCTGGGACAGGGTTTTGGGTGGCCTGATGGACAACTGTGTTCATTTAAAGGACATGTTTCTCTCACCCATAACGCGTGATGAGAGCATCTCGGTGCTCAGCAATATCCTATAGAGACTGGAAACTGCTAGTTGCTGGAGCTGCACATCTAGCAGGCTAAACCACGGGGCAGAACAACCTGGATTGTCACAGGCAGCTGCCCTGTGATCTGGGAATGTTTCTGGCATTATGTCTCCCTTGTCTCCATGCTGGAGGCTTGTAGAGCTGACAGTGCTTTGCTGCAGTGGTATACTGAAGTTACAAAGACCAGTGTAACTCTGAAAGTTGGTGGAGTTCTTAATGGTTTTTAATTCCTCTCAGCAAGTTCAGTTGTTCAGTATCTCACAGGGATTACAAGGAGCACCAAAATAGCTTGTCTGCTGGGGCACTTCCCATACATTATCCGCACACAGTTCCCAGGCAGAGTCCAGCAACACAGCAGCAGTTCCTACATGTGCATAGCCATGTAATTCTCCTGGGCTGCCTGGGGTCAGAGTCCACAGAGCAAATGAGGCAGCAGTAAGGAAGGAAAAAGAAAAAGGATAATGATAGAGGGATGGCAAAAGGGAACCTGAAAGCCCACGTTATAGGGTGGAAGAGACAATGTCTTGAGTAAGGAGTGAGGAGAGGGAAGCTCTGCTGCAGAGGAGGGACTTTTACCCACACTGCTTCTGGAGGAAGAGCAAACGCTGGCTGCTTCCCCAGGGCAGGCAGTAACAGGCTGCTGCTCCTCACCTTCTCCTCCTCCCTGCTCCAGGTGCTGTGGGACAGGGTGGCGCCAGGACTGCCTGCCTTGGCAAGGGGGGACTCTCACATCAGGCTGGGCAAGTATCGAGCAAGTTCCTAAGATCATGATCCTTTCTTGGCTCCAGAGGCACTTTCCCATGCAAAAAAACCCTCCTCTGTCCTGCCAGTCCTAACACCTTCCAGATCCTCCCAGTTCTATTACCATGTCATGTGGCTGAATACTAACAGCTTCCCAGCCAGGATGATCACTAGTTCCTCATATTAAAGGCATCTACTCACCGATTAATATCTTTGGGCCTATTTGTTGTCTTCCCGAAGTGTCGGTTGCTGACCAATTTGGCTGGCTTAGTTGATGAGGGGAGAGCAGTCTACTCTGACTTCAGTAAGGCGTTTGGGATTGTTTCCCATAAAATCCTTCTAGAGAAGCCAATGGAAGTGTGGGCTGGGTGAGGAAACAGTGAAGTGGACTAAAACCTGTGAAAAGCTGGGTCCAGGGCATGCTGATCAGTGGCATAAAGTCCAGCTGGAGGCCAGTAATTAGGGGTCAGTACTGGCTGTGATCCTGTTTAGCATCTTCATCAATGAACTGGATGATGAGGCAGAGTATACCCTCAGAAAGTTTGCCGGTGACACAAAACTGGGAGAAGCAGCTCATGCACCAGATGGTCGTGGTCCCATACAGAGGGACCTTGACAGGCTGGAGAAATGGGCTGGCCATGAACCTCATGGAGTTCAATGAGGAGAAGTGCAAAGTCCTGCACCTGGAAAGGATAACCCCAGGCACCAGTAAATGCTGTGCACCACCCAGCTGGAAAGCAGGATGACAGAAAAGGACCTGGAGTCCCACTGGACACCAAGCTGAACATGAACCAGCACTGTGCCCTTGCAGCAAAGAACACTAGCAGTATCCTGGGCTGCATTAGGAGGAATGTTCCCAGCAGACCAAGGGAGGTGATCCTTCCCCTCTATTCAGCACTGGTGAGGCAACACCTGGAGTGCTGGGTCCAGTTCTGGGCTCCCCAGCACAAGAGAATGGGGGACATACTGGAAGGAGTCCAGGGAAGGGCCATGAAGATGACTAAGGGACTGAAGCCTTGCCCAGAGCAGGCGATGCTCAGCAGGTTGCTGCTTACATCATCCAGCCAGCGGTTGCCACAGTAACTGCACTTATGGATGAAGAATAGGAGATTCCTGGGGTAACGGAGCGACTGCAACCCACCTGGGTTTTGTCTCTGTTGCACAGCAGGAAAGGACAATGCAGTTTTCTGAGGATGAGAAAATAAACATCCTTCCCTACGCTGGGCTT
Organism: Acanthisitta chloris; assembly: GCF_000695815.1. Classification (NCBI taxonomy): domain Eukaryota; kingdom Metazoa; phylum Chordata; class Aves; order Passeriformes; family Acanthisittidae; genus Acanthisitta; species Acanthisitta chloris. Next base: position 38,559 of record NW_008668698.1, read on the forward strand.
CCTGTCCGCTCCACCCTCCCATGAGCTGCTGCAGCTCTTCTCTTCACAGCCTGTGCTCCCCGGCAACTGTGCTGCTTCCTTAAACACTCAACCCAAGAAGAAAAGCTGTGTTAGACAAGAAGCAATCAGCATACCCAGGCAGGAGCCATTACTCTTTTCAGTTTCAACAGCAGATGTGCTCTGCAGCCCCACCAGACCTAATCCCAGAGGGAACCAAGGCCTGACTGCCATGAGGATCACAGGCCCTTATTGTCTGTGGCTGAACAGATGTCTGATGGGCTTGGATGGAGAACTAACTCATCATCCCGCAGCGGCCCTTCCGGTCTAGTTTTCTAATAAGATCTGCTCACACTCACATTCATTACATGCAGGACTGATAGTAGCAGAGCGAGGACACACGAAAACAAAGCTCAGCAGACCTGGTGAACCCCTACAGCACTGCTCCACCCCCATTCAATGCAGGAGCAGCCCCGTGGACATTTACAGGGTAGAGGTCACCCCTGCCTAGTACCCTCACCTACATGAAGAGCCAAGGGAAGGAAGGACATTTAAACCTTCTGCTCCAAGTCCACCTCTGCTTCACACCAAGCCCAAATGGAGATGCACCAGATTAAAAGAAGCTACATGGTCACAAGAGACAGGCATCAGTCATCACCTCTGACGAACTTTGTTTTCAGCAGCAGTCACATGAAAAAGAAAACCTATTCTGCAGGCTCACTGTTTGGGATCCAAAGGACAAACTCCAAAGTCTCCTTGGAGAGGGCCCAATAACACCCTGACTAACTACTGGATTCCCTCTGGTTGCCAATGTGCCAGCCTGGGAAACCACAGCCTCCAGTGTCCCATCTTCTGGCTAGGAAAACTGGAAAGGACAAGAGCAAACAAGGCAGAGAACACAAGCATTCATCCTCAAAGCACCCTAGAAAAAAGGGGGCATCTCTTGGGGATACTCTCACTGTGCACAGCCTCCTCTGTACATCCACATGTAACCAGCTCAGCCTATGCAGTCTGCAGTCCTACTGAGCATTCCCACCTGTGGCCCCAAGTCACAACATTGCTCCAAATTTCAGCCTGAACTGAGAGCTCTGAAAAATACATCAGGGTCTGAGTGTCTCTAGATTGGCAGCCCAAGTTAGCAGACACATTAGGTCTGGAACTTGCTCTGCTTGATGATTCAAATGTTGGTCAAGTGCTCATTAAGGGAGTTCCAGTCCTCTGGCTGTCTAATTGGAGAAGGGACAGACAAAAGAGAGACATGGGGACTGATTAAGATGACAGGCAGTCTTCAGAAAGCTCTTTAGATAATCTTTCATTTTCGAAGGCTGTTTTCTAAGTTATTTTAGAAGGGGGGGGAAAAAAAGCACTCAGTACCTGGAATTATCCTAGGGACAAAAAGTTGCATCCAGTTCTACCATGTGAGCTGACACCGCACTAACTCACACTGAGAATGGTTACTGAGCTGAACAGCTGATCTCTCAAGCAGGAGGTGTGATGCTTGATTACCATCCACAGCAGTTAAAGGGGTCTGACCCACAAAGGGAAGGATTTGGTTTACATATGAGGAAGGGAGGCAAAGTACATTTGAGGTATTTCCAGCATTCCCAATCTGTTTTCTCCTTCCAGGCTAGGACCATAGCCAAAAGCAGGGAGAGGACATGGCAAGCTACAGTCCACTGAAGGTCACTCCAGAGATATGGTGACAGCCACCTCCCTGCCACTCAAAGCTTAGTGTAGTCGAGAAGGGTCACAGCAAAACCCTCCTTGGGCAGATCTCAGCCCTCTGCAAACTACATGCAGGTGACAGAGACGGCACTTGACCCCTATCCTAGCAGAGCTGGACACTGCTGTGCAGAGCTGCAGGTCCACCTGGCTAGCAGGGGGAGGCCTTCAGGCACAGCACAAATCACTGTTCCCCAGCAATGAATCACCCACACTGTGAAATGCTAAGGCAGCTGGCAAGGATCACATCACTCACCACTCCAATCCACCTGGCTGAACCTTACACCACAGCCCCACCAGCCACCTCCACCCACAACTCCAGTTCTGAGACACCAGTGAGACCACAGCAAACAGCAGCTCAAGGACACTGTCCACAAGACATCATCCACCCATCTTGTCTACCCAACAGCACCCCCTTGAGTAAGGAAGTCTTGCCATGTCCTCATCTTTGAGGGCTCAGAGACACCTAGGGCAGTTTCATCTTGATGGGACCACAAGCAACAAAAGGAGACCACCTCCAGCCTACGCTCACACTTTATTATATACAGAGACACGGTGAGTGTAAGAACATCAACATGGGACATGGACAGCAAGGAAGGCCCAAAGGCACTGCCTCCTGTCCCCTTGGTGCAACCAGTCAGCATACTTTATACAAATAATACAATATTTCAACAATAAATAATTTGATAAATTAGATCAATAAATTAAAAAAACGTAGAAAGACAAAGCAGCAAGGAATGATCTTGAGGACTGTGACACATTCACAGCAGTGACAACACCATCACCATCTCACCTGCACACCAGCAGCTGGAGCACAGACCTCCATCAACCCCTTTTCTCTCACTGTACTATGACAAGATCCAACAGAGGAGGGGGAACCAAGGAGTCAAACCATTCACTAGTGCTGTGTTGTCATGGTCTAGGAGCCCTCTCTCCTTCATAAGCCCCTTCAGAAAGGCTACTTGAGAACAAGGTACAAGTATAGACCCACTGTGCGCAGTCAGTTTGTCTGTTTGGCACAAAGAAGACTCCTCAAACCAGTCTCTTCCCTTTCCACAGTCCTTCAGATGGACACTGGCACCATTATTAACTAAGCTGGGGCAGGAGGGTGGTGGGGGAAACATCTCCAAGGAATGGGAGAGAGAAGAGATGAGGCAGTGCTCCCTTTCACTTGTGGGAGGCAGAGATGTTGTCACTGATAGCTCCAGAGCTCTGGCACATTCTTCCACGTGCCCTGGCACTGATGGAGACCAGGTGGGTGACAATATCAGCCTGTCCCCTGGCAAGGAGGGGGTTACCACAAGGATTGCAGGGATGCAGCTCAGAAGCCAAGAGTTATGAGTCAAGGGACAGCAGTAAAAGGCCGCCACTGGTTATCCAAGGGAAAAATAATGATAAGACAGCCAGTCCCTAACCCCTGCAGGGGGAGAGGCCACATAGACACACTGATTTGACCCCCCCTGTCAGCCTCAAGGCCTCTATCTCTCTCCCAGAGATGCTGGCAGCTGGCATATGAGGGACAGAAGGACTGTCCCTCACGAATGACTCTCAGCAGAAAGGAGACAACTTGAACCCTGCCCCTCCTACCAACCCCTCCCTCCCTGCACCATTTTGCCCCCAAAGAAGGACGTTGGAATGTGAAGAAACCAGGAACTGAGGGAATAGGGCAGTGAGAGAGAAACGGGAACAGATGGAGATCTGGGATGGGGACCCTGACCCCTCTGCCCTCACACGTACAGACTGCTACTCATCCAGGCCCGGTATCAAGTCTGCAATACTGTCCACGTAGTAGTTGGGCACCAGATCCTTGGCAGCGGCGCTGTCGCTGGCCATGTAGGCCTGCGCCTCTTCCAGGCGGGAAACACCCGTCAGGGTGAGAATGGTGGCGAGGCCGCAGTTCTTGCCGAAGAGGATATCTGTCTCCAGACGGTCTCCCACCATGAGGGTGC
>NW_008668699.1:0-1973 GCF_000695815.1 Acanthisitta chloris
CCCTCGGATTGGGGCAAAATCCTGAGACTAGGGCAAAAACCCCAGATCGGGGCAAAACCCTCAGATTGGGGCAAAACCCTTGGATTGGGGCAAAACCATTGGATTGGGGCAAAACTCTTGGAGTGCGGCAAAACAAAAAAACGTAGATCAGGGCAAAAAAAACCTCAGATCAGGGCAAAAAAAACTTGGATCAGGGCAAAAACCCTCGGATCGGGGCAAAAGCCTTGGACTGGGGCAAAACCATTGGATTGGGGCAAAACCATTGGATTGGGGCAAAAATCATCAAATATCAATTTTGGGGCAAAATGCATCAGTTTGGGGCACAAAGTTGGATTTTAGGGCAGAGGGTGTGGATTATAGGGCAAAAAGTGTTGATTTAGGACAAAAAAACCTGTTGATTTGGAGGCAAAAAGTGTCGGTTTGGGGGCAAAAAACCATCGATTTTTGGGGATGTCAATTTTGGGGTAAATGGTGTCGATTTGGGCAACAAAAATGTCACTTTGGGGGCACAAAAGCATCAATTTGGGGGTGAAATGTCAATTTTGGGGCAAACTATGTCAGGTTTGGGGCAGAAACCTTTGACTTTTGGACAAAAGGTGTGAATTTTGGGGCAAAAGATGTTGATTTTAGGACAAAATTGTTGATTTTAGGACCAAAATATTGTCATTTATGGGGCAAAAAGGCATCAATTTGGGGGAAAAATGTCGATTTTGGGGCCTAAAACTTGGATTTTAGGGCAAAGGTTGACAATTTTAGGACAAAAAGTGTTGATTATAGAACCAAAAAATGTCACCCTGGGGGGGAAATAGCCTCAATTTTGGGGAAAAACATCAATTTTGGGGCAGAAAATGTGGGTTTGGGGCACAAAACTTGGATTTTGGGGCAGAGGGTGTGGATCATGGGGCAAAAAGTGTTGATTTAGGACAAAATAAAATTGATTTTTGAGGAAAAAGATGTCGATTTTTCAGGCAAAAATTGCTGATTTGGGGGTAAAAATCCTTTGATTTTGGAGCAAAGGGTGTCAATTTGGGGCAAAAAATGTCTATTTGGGGAAAAAAAGTCACTTTGGGGCAAATAAGCATCAACTCAGGAGGAAAATGTCAATTTGGGGGCAAAAAGTGTCAGTTCTGGTGCACAAACCGTTGATTTTGGGGCAAAAGATGTCGATTTGAGGCAAAAAGTGCCAATTTTATGGTGAAAGTTAGAACAATTTGAGGCAAAGTATGTCGATTTTGGGGTAAATTGTGTCGATTTTGGGGTAAAAAGTGTCTCTCTGGGGGCAAAACCCATTGATTTGGGGGTAAAATGTCTATTTTTGGGCAAAACATGTCAGCTTTGGGCCACAAATCTTTGATTTTTGCCCAAAAATTGTTGACCTTGGGGCAAAAATTGTCAATTTTGTGGCAAAAAAAGTTCATTTAGGACAAAAAATAGATCAGTTTTGGGGCAAAGGATGTGGATTTTGGGGTAAACAAAGTCAATTTAGGGCAAAAAAATGTCACTTTGGGGGCAAAAAGATTTGGGGGGAAAATGTGGAGTTTGGGGCAAAATCTGTCAGTTTTGGGGCCCCAAACCTTTGATTTTAGGGCAAAAGTCCAATATTTTGTGCCAAAGGTGTCGATTTTGGGGCAAAAGGTGTCGATTTGGGGACAAATCCCCCCAGGCCTCTCCCCTGTGACTCACCTGACAGGTACCCTGAGACCAGGAGTGTCCCCAAGGTCACAATCCCCACACAGGTGTGGGCACACCTGGCTGCAGGTGTCCTCATGGCCCTGCAGGTGACACACAGCTCACCCAGTGCCTCCACAGGTGTCCCCAAACCCACCTGGTGTCCCCCAGGTGTCCCCAGAATCCCCTAGGTGTCCCAAGGACCTCCCAGGTGTCCCCTAGGTGCCCCCAGACCTCACCTGGTGTCCCTAAGGTGCCCCCACAGGTGTCCCCAAACCCACCTGGTGTCCCCCAGGTGTCCCCAG
>NW_008668699.1:2725-3314 GCF_000695815.1 Acanthisitta chloris
AAGCCACCTGATGCCCCCCCAGGTGCCACCAAATCCACCAGGTATCCCCCAAGGTTCATCCCAGGACCCTCCAGGTGCCCCCCAATCCCCCAGGTGTCCCCCAAGGTGCTCCCAGGACCATCCAAGTGCCCTCAGGATCCCCCAGGTGCCCCCAGGTATCTCCATAGATGACCTAGAGCCCACCTGGTATCACCCATGTCTCCCCAGGACCCTCCAGGTGCCCCCAAACCCACCTGGTGTCTCCCAGGTGCTCCCAGGACCTCCCAGGTGTCCCCAGGATCCCCCAGGTGTCTCACAGGTGCCCCCACAGGTGCCCCAAAGCCCAACTAGTGTCCCCCAAGTGTCCTCCAGGTGCCCCCACAACCCTCCCAGGTGTCCTCCAGGTGCCCCAGAGCCCACCTGGTGTCCCCCAGGTGCCCCCCCCCCGGTGTCTCCTCACCTCCCAGTGCCCAACTGGGAAGCCAAACTGGTTCCCACCTCCTTCTCCTCCCACTGTGGCTCTCAGCCAGGTGACCCTGAGGGTGACCAGGTGACTGCCCCTCGGGCAGATGGCCAGGTGGCCCTTGCCCAGGTGACCTTTGGGCTAGGT
>NW_008668699.1:3422-6928 GCF_000695815.1 Acanthisitta chloris
ACATGGAGCAACCAAGAGTCTTTGGGGCACTCAAGTCACATCTACAGGTAACATTGACTTGTCTGGGACAGGTGATACTCACCTAGGGGGGTCACACTTGGGGGGGACACCTGGGGGAACACCTGAGGGACACCTTGGGGGCTGAGGGGGTTTGGGGGATGGAAATGACACCTGGGGAGGGTGAGGAGGGTTTGGGGGAAGTTTAAGGGGGGGGAATGGCACCTGGGAGGGTTCAGGTGTACCTGTGCTGGGACAGGTGAGGCACACCTGGGAGACACTGGGGGGGAGTTGGGGCAGGTTTTGGGGGGGAGAAATTGTGTCCTGGGGTGCTCAGGTGTGTGAGGCAGTTGAGACACCTTGGGAGGACATGTGGGGAGGGTTTGATCCTTCTCACCTCACCTGTGACCTCACCTGAACTCAGGTGTCCACCACAGCCATGAGGTTCCTTTACCTGTGCACCCACCTGGGGCTCCTCCTCCACCTGGGCCTCTGTGGTGAGTGGAACATCTGGAGGAAGGAGGAGGTGGGGACAGGGGGTGCCACACCTGACCCCAAGACCCACCTGAGATCACCAGTTGATCCCAAGACCCACCTGAGGTCACACCTGAACCCTAGCCCCACCTGAGGTCACACCTGACCTTCCCATGGTCACCTGTTGACCTCAGGACCCACCTGAGGTCACACTTGACCTTCCCATGGTCACCTATTGACTTCAAGACCTACCTGTGGTCACCTGTTGGCCCCAAGACCCCAACCCCACCTGTCCCCTCACCTGGACATCTCCCAGGTGTGCTCACACCTGTCGTTCCCTCCCTCAGCTCATCCTCGTCTGCGACTGGTCAACGGCTCCAACCCCTGTGTGGGGCGTGTGGAGGTGCTGCACCTGCAGAGCTGGGGCACCGTCTGCGATGACACCTGGGACATGGAAGCTGCGCAGGTGGTTTGTCGCCAGGTGAGCCCTCACAGGCCACACCTGTCCCCCATAGGTATGCCCAGACCAGATGTACCCACACCTGTACCCCATGGGTGTCGCTAGACCAGGTGTGTCCATACCTGTCCGACCAGGTGTACCCAGACCAGATGTACCCACACCTGTACCCCATGGGTGTCGCTAGACCAGGTGTGTCCATACCTGTCCTCCCAGGTGTATCCAGACCAGGTGTGTCCACACCTGTCCCACCAGGTGTACCCAGACCAGGTGTGCCCACACCTGTCCCCCCAGGTGTGCCCAGACCCGGTGTGCCCACACCTGTCCCCCCAGGCGTGCCCAGACCAGATGTACCCACACCTGTCCCCCCAGGTGTGCCCGGACCAGATGTACCGCAACCTGTCCCCCCAGATGGCCCAGACCAGATGTACCCACACCTGTCCCCCCAGGTGTGCCCTCTCCTGTCCCCTAGGTGTGCTGTGGGAGGGTCCTAGAGCCCCCTCAGGTGCACCTAATCTAGGTGTGCCCTGCCTTGTTCCCCAGGTGAGCCATGGGGGGACCCTGAGAGCCCCCTCAGGTGTCCCTAACACAGGTGTACCCTCACCTGTCCCCCCAGGTAGGCTGTGGGAGGGCCCTGAGAGCACCTGGAGATGCCCGTTTCGGCCAGGGGGAGGGGCCAATCTGGCTGGATGGCACCAGGTGCACAGGTGAGGAGGAAGAGCTTGGCGAGTGCCATTTGCACTCCTGGGGAGACCACGACTGCGGCCACGGGGAGGATGCAGGTGTGGTGTGTACAGGTAAGGACAGGTGAGGGCAGGGGACACATGAGTGAGGAGTGGGAGGGGCTCAGGTAACACCTGGATTCAGGGAACAAGGTGGGGAGGGAGGAGGGGTGGGGTCAGGTGTGCTCAGGTGAAGTCAGGTGGGTCCTAGGGCTGTTCAGGTGAGCTCAGGTTGGGCCTGGGGGATGTTCAGGTGAGCACAGGTGAGGTCAGATGAGTCCTGGGGGTGCTCAGATGAACTCAGGTGGGTCCTGGGGGTGCTGAGGTGAGGTCAAGTGGGTCCTAGGGCTGTTCAGGTGAGCTCAGGTTGGGCCTGGGGGTTGCTCAGGTAACACCTGGTTATAGGGACTGGGGGGAACCAGGTGTGTAGGGATGTTCAGGTGAGCTCAGGTGTGCCCTGAGGGTGCTTAGCTGAGCTCAGGTTGGGCCTGGAGGATGTCCAGGTGAGCTCAGGTGGGGCCTGGGATATGCTTAGGTGAGCTCAGGCAACACCTTGATGTAGGGACTGGGGGGTCCAGGTGTGCTCAGGTAACACAGGTATGAGGTGTGAAGGGCTCAGGGAGGGGGCAAGTGTGCCCAGGTGTTTCTCCTCCGTCACACCTACCTGTCTCTCCCCAGGTACATCCCCCCTGCAGGTGAGGCTGCAGGATGGTACCAGACCCTGTGCTGGGAAGGTACAGGTGCTGTCCCAGCACACCTGGCGTGGCCTGTGTGGCACTACCTGGAGCCTGAGGGAGGCTCAGGTGATCTGCCACCAGGTGGGCTGTGGCCCTGCCCTGGCAGCACCTGTGGGGACTCACCTGGCCCCCGAGGAGCTGATGGAGGGGCTCACCTGTCGAGGGGATGAGGTGCACCTGGTGGAGTGTCACGGCTTGACTGAAGGTACCTGTGGGGCAGGTGTGGAGGCACAGGTGGTGTGCAAAGAGGTGGAAGGTGAGAGGGGCCTGGGGGCCACCTGGAGGGTACCTGGGGGGATACCTGGGGGACAGGTGAGAGGGAGGGAGGGGAAAGGGAGGGAGGGGGAGGTGAGCACAGGTAGCTCAGGCAGCGCAAGTGGGAGGCCGGAGGGACTGGGTGATGAACTCAGTGGGTTCAGGTGTGCTCAGGTAACACAGGTATGGGATGTGAGATGGTTCAGGTGTATTCAGGTGTGCTTGGGTAACAGGTGTGGTGTGAGATGGTTCAGGTGTACTCAGGTAACACAGGTGTGAGGTATGAGATGGTTCGGGTGTGCTCAGTAACACAGGTGTGAGATGGTTCAGGTGTGCTCAGGTAACACAGGTGTGAGGTGTGAGATGGTCCGGGTGTGCTCAGGTAACACAGGTGTGAGGTGGTCCAGATGTGTGTTCAGGTAACACAGGTGTGAGAGGGTTCAGGTGTCCTCAGGTAACACAGGTGTGAGGTGTGTGATGGTTCAGGTGTGCTCAGGTAACACAGGTGTGAGGTGTGAGATGATTCAGGTGTGCTCAGTAACAGAGGTGTGAGGTGTGAGATGGTTCAGGTGTGTTCAGGTAACACAGGTGTGAGGTGGTCCAGGTGTGCTCAGGTAACACCTGGCTGCAGGGCCAGATGTGAGGTGACCCCCTCACACCTGTTACCTGTCTCACCTGCAGAGCTGCTCCAATCCTGCCTGGTGCTGGAGGGACTCCTGGGGGTGGGGCTGGGGCTCAGTGGGACCCTCCTGGGAGCTTACCTGTGCACCAGGTGTGCCAGGAAGAGGAGGAGCTTCGCAGGTAAGAGCACCTGAGACTCTCCAGGTGTGTGTGCGTGTGTGTGTCCCATCCTTGACCCTCCCC
>NW_008668700.1:0-2273 GCF_000695815.1 Acanthisitta chloris
TTAACTCTGGGACCCCAAAAATTAACTGTGAGACCCCAAAAATTAATTCTAGGACCCCAAAAATTAATTTTGGGGCCCAAAAAATTAACTTTGGGACCCCAAAAATTAACTGTGAGACCCCAAAAATTAATTCTAGGACCCCAAAAATTAATTTTGGGGCCCAAAAAATTAACTTTGGGACCCCAAAAATTAACTGTGAGACCCCAAAAATTAATTCTAGGACCCCAAAAATTAATTTTGGGGCCCAAAAAATTAACTTTGGGACCCCAAAAATTAACTCAAAAACCCTAAAATTTTTTTTTTCTCATTTTTGGCTTTTTCTCACCTCATTTTTTCCCATTTTTTCCTTTTTTTCCCCTAAAATTTTTAGGTGACTCTTCCAGGTTCTTTAGCTCTTCAACATCTGTTAAATTTTGAGGATCCTCAAATCATTTTGAAAAGTTTTGAAACTTTTTCTCCCAAAATTTTGGGAGATTTGGCTAAAAATCCTTCGGGAAGTTACGTCTGGGAAACCATTTTAGAATCGACTTCGGTCAAGCCAAAAATCAAAAAAAAACTTCTGGGAAAGTTAAAGGTAAGAAAAAAACCCCAAAATTTTGGGGGAGAATCCTAAAAAATTTGAAGGTTGCGAAAAAGTTTTGGGAGGTCTTAAAAATTTGGGAAAAAAACAAAAAAAATTGGGGAAAATCTGTAACAATTTGGGGGAAATTCTTAAAAATTTGGGGAAATCCTTAAAAATTTGGGAAAATCTTTAAAAATGTGGGGAAAATTCCTAAAAAATTGGAGAAAATCCTTAAAAATTTGGGGGCTTAAAAATTTGGGGAAATCCTTAAAAATTTGGGAAAATCTTTAAAAATGTGGGGAAAATTCCTAAAAAATTGGAGAAAAGAAAATAAAATTTGGGGAAATTCTAGAAAATTTGGGAAAATTCTTCAAAATTTGGGGAAATCCTTAGAAATTTGGGGAAAATCCTTAAAAATTTGGGAAAAATCTGTAAAAGTTTGGAGAAAATTCTTGAAGATTTGGGGAAATCCCTAAAAATTTTGGGAAGATCCTTAAAAATTTGGGGAAAATTCTTTAAAATTTGGGGAAATTCTGAAAAGTGTGGGGAAATCCGTAAAAATTTGGGGAAAATCCATAAAAATTCGGGGAAAATCTTTAAAAATTTGGAGGAAATTCTTAAAGATTTGGGGAAATCCCTAAAGATTCTGGGAAGATCCTTAAAAATTTGGGGAAAATTCTTTAAAATTTGGGGAAATTTCTGAAAAATGTGGGGAAATCCATAAAAAATTGGGGAAAATTCCTACAAATTTGGGAAAATCTGTAAAAATTTGGGGAAAAATTCTTAAACATTTGGGGAAAAATCCTTAAAAATTTGGGGAAAATCCTTAGAAATGTGGGAAAAATCCTTAAAAATTTGGGGAAAATTCATAAAAATTTGGGGAAAGTTCATAAAATTTTGGGGAAATTCTTTAAAATTTCAGAAAATTCTTAAAAATTTGGGGAAAATCCTTAAAACTTGGAGAAAATCCTTAAAAATTTGGGGAAATCCTTAAGAATTTGGGGAAAATTCTCAAAAATTTGGGGAAAATCCTTAAAACTTGGAGAAAATCCTTAAAAATTTGGGGAAATCCTTAAGAATTTGGGGAAAATTCTCAAAAATTTGGGGAAAATCCTTAAAAATTTAGGGAAAATCTTGAAAAACTTGGGAAAGTCCTTAAAAACTTTGGAAAGTCTTTGAAAATTTGGAGAAAATCCGTAAAAATTTGGGGAAATCCTTAATTTGGGAAAACTCTTTAGAATTTGGGGAAATCTTAAAAATTCGGGGAAAATCTTTGAAAATTTGGGAAAATCCTTGAATTTTGGGGAAATCCTTAAAAATTATGGAAAATTCCTAGAAATTTGGGGGAAACCCCTGAAAATTTAGGATTTTTTCAGAACTTTTGGGGTTTCTTAAAGAATTTGGGATTTTTTTCCAAAAACTTTGGGAGTTCTTAAAAAGTTTGGGAGTTCCAAATCCTTTTCCTATGGAATTTTGGGCTCTCCAGGCCCCAAAATTCTCTTTTTTCCCCTTTTTTCCCCTTTCCACTAAAAATTTTAGGATTTTAGACCTTCCAAGTCCTTTTCCTATGGAATTTTGGGATTCCCAAATCCTTTTTTTCTGGAATTTTGAGATTTCTAACCCCCCTAAAGTCTTAATTTTTCCATGTTTTTATTCCTTTCCAAGAAGGAAAAAATTCCCTTCCCTATGGAATTTGGGTTTTCCCAACCCC